>NC_045970.1:51592632-51763115 GCF_010909765.2 Amblyraja radiata | reverse complement strand
ATTTTCCGTCAGCTTCAAGAGAGCTGGGAAAGGTTGGAAGCATGCTGAGAGTGTATTGTTGTTGATAAATGGAGGAATGTGTAACGGACATGACCAAAGCATTGACATGAAATATTAACTCAATTTCTCCCCCACGAATATTCGCTACCTCTCTAGTATTTTCATCTGCTACGTATAAAAACGACCAATCAGCTCAATTATGTTTTCTCACTCATAAATTGAGAGGACAGTGTCCTTTGGAGTTCGATCATAAAACTATTGGGCGGTGAGCTGTTGAAGCACAGCAGAATAATTCGAAGGGAGAATTGAGGAAGGAAGACGAATGGAACTCGTCTGTGAAGGAAATGTAAAAAAGTGAATTTTTCGCAAACATATGAAAATATTTGAAATGTATTGTTCGTCGCAACTTTCGTAAAACAATGGTCCAACCGCATTTAGGGGACTGTGTGCATTTCATGCAACCCCATTGAAGGAAGGATGTGGAGGCAGAGGAGAAGGTGCAGAAGAAGTTTACCAAAAGTGGGGGTTATTTTCTATGAGGAGAGGTTGGAAAAACTTGGAGCGATTTCCCTGGAAAGTCATTGATTGAGGGGAGTCATGCAAACAAATTATATAACATTATTGGAGGCATAGATAGGGCAGACAGTCACAACCTATTTCCTTGGGAGGAATGTTCAAAGATCAAATTTCATAAACTGAATGTTTAAAGCAGATATGCGGGGCAAACCTTTACGCAAAGAGTGGTGGGTGTCTGGAACGCGCAGCGATGGAAGAGACAGATATGACAATGGTTTTAACAGGCTTTTAAATACGCACATGAATATGCGGGGGAAGGTGGGATATGAATCACATACAGCCAGAGGAGATTAGTATAACTTGGCATCATGTTCGCTACAGTGAATGTGCGCCGGTGGGTCTGTTACTGGGCCGCTCAGTTGTATATTTTTGTAATTTAAGTGCACAATGAAGATACAGCTGAAGGCTATGCCCGAAGAAGGTTTGGGCTGGGTACTCTGGTGTCCCCCACATCCCCAGGACGTGCGCATTTGTAGCTTAATTGGCCTCAATAAGTTGCCGGTAAACGGTTAGAGAGTGAATGAGGACCTCAGATAGCAATGAACTGGAGCCAATGAGTGAAAGCTGTTGGTGGGGACACAGTTGGGCGAAGGGCCTGTTTCCATGCTGTGTCTAAATCTACTCAACAAAATTAAACTATACTATTATGTTGCTGATTACAATTGCAGTAGTACATAACTCCATGAACGCATCAACCGGAAGGGATTTGGATTTGAAGGTTATGGTAACATGGCATAATTCACCCTCTTTGTTTTAAAACATTCAATAAAACTACAATAATCAATCGTTTGATATCAAACGCAGTTCAATCCTCCTACAGTAATAGCGGCAATATCTCATTTAGAACACGATCTAATCGCATTGTTTCTGTGATTATACGCGTATAATGTTGCAGTACCAAGAACAACGCAGCTCACCGTTGCTATCTGCGGCTCTAAACCGACAATTGAACGACTTTACCTTGGACTGCCGATCGCTTGCAACGATGGGTAATAGATGGCAAACAAAACGACCTTTTGGTATTCCGTGCATTTCCACAACGAGGTTGAATCGAAACTCATGTATACTCGCAAAAATGTCCATACTTATAAATTGAGATCAAGCTCCAGGGACATCGCTGAGTGGTTTTTGCCAATTGAACCGAAGAAATTCTGCAAACGCTCACGGGAATGTGTTTATTTTTTAATACATTTATTAATTAAAGATTATGACATAGCTCCACGTAATATACAACGAGGATTTGTGGGCTTAGATATATTTGGCAATACACAATGACTAATATGCACTTTGTCCCACTATAATTGCCAGCTTTATTCGTTAATGCGGAGCCACGCCAATCTAGCACAATGAACTTAAGTAAACTACTGTCACGTTCTTTCTTTTCGCACGCCATCCAGCCTTGCTTTAATTGTCTACATGTGCTTGCTGTAAATGATTCTGAACGCGCACATGCGAATTTCCATGTGTTCTGGATCGAAATTCAACGCGAGCGTCCACGGCTGCATTTGAATGCAGTGGTCACTGTTCCAAATGGGGCAGTCGGACAGACCGGAGAAAACAATTTCACGAGTTTAATTAAAATGGAAAACTTGTCCAGTCCAACCCAATTACTTTAATTACGCGTAAACTGTTCTGATCTGAACCTGAAATATATGGCTATAATACTGATACAACAATTAATAAAATTTCTTTATATGCAGATGATGTTTTGATTTATATTACAAAACCGGAAATTAGTATTCCCAACCTGCTAAACATTATAACTAAGTTTGGTGCATTTTCTGGGGTATAGGATTAATTGGGATAAAAGCGAGATTATGCCATAACAGGAATAAATCTAAATACATTACAACAATACCCATTAAAAGTAGTTACAGACAAACTTAAATATTTAGGGATTAACGTAACTAAACTCATAACTCATTAATAAAATCCAACTATCCTCAACTATTAGATAAACTTAGAAAAAATATTTTATATTGGAAACACTTCCTATATCCATGATTGGTAGAATAAGTGCCATAAAGATGGTATTTCTACCACAGTTGTTATATTTGTTTCAGCTATTCCTTTTTTTCTTCCGAAACTTTTAAAAAAAAATTGATAATATTGTTAATAGTTTTATTTGGGATTATAAAAATCACAGAATAAATAAAAAACATCTATGCAAGCTAAGATAAATGGAGGATTAGCACTTCCAAACTTTTATATTATTTTGGGCTGTTCAGATTAAGAATATGATTTCTGGTGGGTAAATATGGATCATGACCGACATGGTTAATATAGAAAAGGAAGACTGTCCTACTTTCATGTAGGTTCGATAATTTTTGCAACCAACGGAAGTACAAAAAAAAATTATAAAGACAACCTAATAATATATATAATAGACGTATTTGGAAACAAATAGTTAAGACTCTACATTTGGATAATCTCTCATTTAGATTACCAATTATTGAATAAACCCATCGTTTAAACCTGCTATATTAGATGGGGGTTTAAACAATGGGATATTTAGGAATTACAAGGATAGAACACCTTTATAGAAAAGGAAAAATTTCTTTTATTCCAGGAGTTACAAGATATTTATGGATTGTCTCCACAACATTGTTTAGGTATTTACAAATTAGAGATTATATTAAATCCAATACACAAGATTATAAAAATAAAGAAGCAGGACTGTTAGACGAACTGTTTAATTTATATCCAAATACAGAAAAATTAATAGCCTATATATATAACATCATTTTGGATAAGGAGAATCCAATAACGGAAATATATCGTCAAGCATGGGAAAATGAAATGGGATTGGCTATAACAAAAGAAAACTGGGAAGAAAGTCTGCAACGAATACACAGGTGTTCATTAAATGCCAGACATATATTGATACAATTTAAAGTATTATATAGGTTACATTATTCGAAAACTAAATTAAATAGTATTTTTCCGAATCTCTCCGCTATTTGTGATAAGTGCAAGAAAGCAGAGGCAAATTTAATACATAGTTTCGTTACATGTCCTAAATTGAATTATTACTGGACAGAAATTTTTTAAGTTATTTCTGAAGTCATCAAAGTTAAATTGGACCCTAACCCAAAGCTAATAATATTTGGAATTCCGGATTTACATCTATCACTTACAGTAAATCAATGACATTTCTTTGATTACTGTTTGATAATTGGGAAAAAAATCATATTGACATTTTGGAAGGGAACATTATCCCCCACAACCAAAATGTGGGCAGCAGAGATGATGGAGACGTTACATCTGGAAAGAATTAGATTTGTCCTATTGGACAAGTATAATTCTTTTGAACAGATATGGTCTCCATATATACAGTATTTAGAGAAGTAGCTGTTCTTGGCAACACAGCTCGGCGTGCACCCTGCGGGATTTGGTGAGAATAATTCATTTTTATATTGGAATTAACATATATGTCTTTATTGATACTATCACTTGTAGTAGTGTTATTAACAATACATATTGTGGTTTTTCATTTTTTTTTTTTTTTTTTTTTTCGTTTCTCTTTTCTTTCTTATATATAATCAAATTATTATTTAATCACTCTCTTAATGATTTATAACTGTTCTATTCTTTTTCTATCATTATTTCTAAAAAAAAATAGTAGATAAGTATTATTAGTGTTTTACTTAATGCAAATTGAATTAATTTGATATAAAGTTGTTTGAAGCATTGTAATTGATTACCTTTAATAAAAAAATATATTACAGATAGCAAAACGATGGACCAATCGATAAATAAATATGTAAATGATTCTGAACGCGCACATGCGAATTTCCATGTGTTCTGGATCGAAATTCAACGCGAGCGTCCACGGCTGCATTTAATGCAGTGGTCACTGTTCCAAATGGGGCAGTCGGACAGACCGGAGAAAACAATTTCACGAGTTTAATTAAAATGGAAAACTTGTCCAGTCCCACCCAATTACTTTAATTACGCGTAAACTGTTCCAGCTAATGCCGGTTCTCTTTTATATTGCTTGGCGAAGTCAACTTCGATAGGCTCAATGTTGTGTTTGCAACTCCAGTTCCGTAAACTGACATGGCCAAGCAATCGTGTTTAAATTCGTGAGCCCACGTTAATGCAGTGAAATTCCGAATATTCAGATAAAGATCAACGTAGATCAATTCAGTGTATTGCATCTATCGATGTGAGATACGGTGAGATTGAGCGAGTATTTAACGAAGGAAACTCTGGTTCAGGACCCTTGTTTTGTTGTGCAGAATTGCAGACCAATCAGCTGGTTTCAATCCACATCATAGAAACATAGAAACATAGAAAATAGGTGCAGGAGCAGGCCATTCGGTCCTTCAAGCCGGCACCGCCATTCAATATGACCATGCCTGATCATCCAACTCAGTATCCTGCACCTGCCTTCTCTGCAGACCGCCTGATACCTTTAGCCACAAGGTCCACATCTAACTCCCTCTTAAGTATAACCAATTAACTGGCCTCAACTACCTTCTGTGGCAGAGAATTCCAGAGATTCGCCACTCTCTGTGTGAAAAAGGTTTTTCTCATCTCGGTCCTAAAAGATTTCCCCCTTATCCATAAACTGTGACCCCTTGTTCTGGACTTCCCCAACATCGGTAACAATGTTCCTGCATCTAGCCTGTCCAACCACTTAAGAATGTTGTAAGTTTCTATATTATCCCCCCTCAATCTTCTAAATTCTAGCGAGTACAAGCCGAGTCTCTCCAGTCTTTCTTCATATAAAAGTCCTGACATCCCAGGAATCAGTCTGGTGAACCTTCTCTGTACTCCTTCTATGGCAAGAATGTCTTTCCTCAGATTAGGAAAACAAAACTGTACGCAATACTCCAGGCGTGAACTCACCAAGACACTGTACAACTGCAGTAGAACCTACCTGGTCCTATACTCAAATCCTTTTGCTATGAATGCTAACATACCATTCGCTTTCTTCACTGCCTGCTGCACCTGCATGCCTACTTTTGTACCATGATACCCAGGACTCGTTGCATCTCCCCTTTTCCTAATCGGCCACCATTCAGATAATAGTCTACTTTCCTGTTTTTGCCACCAGTGGATAACCTCACATGTATCCACGTTATACTGCATCGACCATGTATTTTCCCACTCCCCCAGCCTATCCGTCACATTGCAGCCTCCTAGCATCCGAGCCTACTCCTCACAGATAACACTGCCCCCCAGCTTCGTGTCATCCGCAAACGTGGAGATGTTGCATTCAATTCCCTCGTCCAAATCATTAATATATATTGTAAACAGCTGGGATCCCAGTACTGAGCCTTGCGGTACCCCACTAATCACTGCCTGCCATTGTGAAAATGACCCGTTTATTCCTACTGTTTGCTTCCTGTCTGCCAGCCAGTTCTCTATCCACATCAATACTGAACCCCCAATACCGTGTGCTTTAAGTTTGTATACTAATCTCTTATGTGGGACCTTGTCGAAAGCCTTCTGAAAGTCCAGATATAACACATCCACTGGTTCCCCCTTATCCACTCTACTAGTTTCATGCTCGAAAAATTCTATAAGATTCGTCAGATATGATTTACCTTTCATAAATCCATGCTGACGTTGTCCAATGATTTCGCCACTTTCCAAATGTGCTGCTACCCCATCTTTAATAACTGACTCTAGCAGTTTCCCCGCTACCAATGTTAGACTAACTGGTCTGTCATTCCCCGTTTTCTCTCCCCCTCCCTTTTTAAAATGTGGGGTTACAGTAGCTGCCCTCGAATCCTCTGGAACTACTCCAGAATCTTAAGAGTTTTGAAAAATTATCACTAATGCATCCACTATTTCTGGGGCTACTTCCTTAAGTACCCTGGGATGCAGGCTATCTGGCCCTGGGGATTTATCGGCCTTTAATCCATTTAATTTACCTAACACCACTTCCCGGCTAACCTGGATTTCACTCAATTCCTCCATCTCATTTGATCCCCGCTCCCCTGCTATTTCCGGCAGATTATTTATGTCTTCCTTAGTAAAGACAGAACCAAAGTAGTTATTCAATTGGTCTGCCAATCGTTTTAGTGACGAATACTAGAACACATTGGTATTGGGGGTAGGGTGTTGACGTGGATAGAATATTGATTGTCAGACAGGAAGCAAAGAGTAGGAGTGAACGGGTCCTTTTCAGAATGGCAGGCAGTGGCGAGTGGAGTGCCACAGGGCTCGGCATTGGGGCCGCAACTGTTTACCATATATATTAATGATTTGTAAGAGGGAATGAGGAGCAACACTAGCAAGTCTGCGGATGACACAAAGCTGGATGGCAGTGTGATAGTTCACATGAAGAGGATGTTCGGAGGTTGCAGGGTGACATGGACAGGTTGACTGAGTTGGCAGATGCGTGGCAGATGCAGTTAATATGGATAAATGTGAGGTTATCCACTTTGATGGCAAAAACAAGGGGGACGATTATTATCTCAATGGGGTTGGGTTAGGTAAGGGGGAGGTACAGCGAGATCTGGGTCGTCCTTGTACACCGGTCACTGAATGTTGGCGTGCAGGTACAGCAGGCAGTGAAGAAAGCTAATGGAATATTGGGCTTCATAAAAAGAGGATTTCGGTATAGGAGCAGAGAGGTTCTTCTGCAGTTGTATAGGGCTTTGGTAAGACCACATCTGGAGTGTTGCGTCAGGTTTGGTCTCCTAATTTGAGGAGGGACATCCTTGTGATTGAGGCAGCGTAGGTTCACGAGATTAATCCTGGGATGGTGGGACTGTCATATGAGGAAAGAGTGAAAAGCCTAGGCTTGTATTCAATGGAGTTTAGAAGGGTGAGGGAGGGTCTTATAGAAATATATAAAATTATAGAAGGACTGGACAAGCTAGATGCAGGAAAAATGTTCCCAATGTTGGGTGAGTCCAGAACCAGGGGCCACAATCTTAGAATAAGTGTTAGCTGTGAGGAGGATGCTAGGATACTGCAAGGTGACTTGGATAGGCTGGGGGAGTGGGCAAACGTTTGGCAGATGCGGTATAATTTCGATAAATGTGAGGTTATCCATTTTGGTGGCAAAAACAGGAAAGCAGACTTATATCTAAATGGTGGCCGATTAGGAAAAGGGGAGATGCAGCGAGACCTGGGTGTCATGGTACACCAGTCATTGAAAGTAGGCATGCAGGTGCAGCAGGCAGTGAAGTAAGCGAATGGTATGTTAGCTTTCATAGCAAAAGGATTTGAGTATAGGAGCAGGGAGGTTCTACTGCAGTTGTACAGGGTCTTGGTGAGACCACACCTGGAGTATTGCGTACAGTTTTGGTCTCCAAATCTGAGGAAGGACACTATTGCCATATAGGGAGTGCAGAGAAGGTTCACCAGACTGATTCCTGGGGTGTCAGGACTGTCTTATGAAGAAAAACTGGATAGACTTGGTTTATACTCTCTAGAATTTAGGAGATTGAGAGGGGATCTTATAGAAACTTACAAAATTCTTAAGGGGTTGGACAGGCTAGATGCATGAAGATTGTTCCCGATGTTGGGGTAGTCCAGGACAAGGGGTCACAGCTTAAGGATAAGGGGGCAATCCTTTAAAACCGAGATGAGAAAAACTTTTTTCACACAGAGAGTGGTGAATCTCTGGAACTCTATGCCACAGAGGGTAGTTGAGGCCAGTTCATTGGCTATATTTAAGAGGGAGTTAGATGTGGCCCTTGTGGCTAAGGGGATCAGAGGGTATGGAGAGAAGGCAGGTACGGGATACTGAGTTGGAAGATCAGCCATGATCATATTGAATGGCGGTGCAGGCTCGAAGGGCCGAATGGCCTACTCCTGCACCTAATTTCTATGTTCTATGTTTCTATGTAATAAAGAGGAGGCCATTTAAGACTGAGGTGAGAAGAAACTTTTCCACCCACAAAGTTGTGAAATTGTGGAATTCCCTGACACAGAGGGCAGTGGAGGCAGGATGGATTTAAGAGAGAGTTAGATTGAGCTCTATGGGCTAGTGGGATCAAGGGATATGGGGAGAAGGCAGGCACTTGTTATTGATTGCGATCAGCCATGATAGCAATGAATGGCGGTGCTGGCTCGAAGGGCCGAAAGGCCTCCTCCTGCACCTATTTTCTATGTTTCTAACTATGCTTCTATAGTTCAGCGGGATTATACCCATTCACTTAAAGATCCATTATGCGACCAGCAATAGTTCAACATGTTCACATATTCATATTTATTGTTCCAGGACAGATCATTGGGTATTTGTCACGTGCAATATGTTATATATTTTTCATCCGGATTACCATTTATCCGGTTTATAATCAAAGGCCTTTTTTAAATTTTAGTCAGACTATCAATGATGAGTAGAATTGCGCTGAAATTAACCAAATTGAATTCAATATCTTCAATTACAATTTAGGGGGTTTAACACATGCAGTGCCGCTGGCCGCGTGCTGAGTCCAATGCAGCCTGTTGCATAACTTAACAATTTGATGGCAATTAAGCTAATTTTGTTTATACATTTCCAGATGCACAGAATTTGGCTATGAAGTGGACAGTGAGATAAGATATCTAAGTTTACAGCAGGGTTTTAATAAGTTGGTAACGTTTTCCAAAGATTAGGATATGGAATTTAACTCTGAGACATGTGACATTTTGCACATTGGTATGTAATACTATGGAAGGAATTGCATAGTAAATTGTATCCTTGTGGGGAGTGTTGTAAAACAGAGATACCTGCGATATCAAATGTACGGTTTGCCATGAGTGACGAGTCGGGTGAACAGTGTGGCGAGGAGAGTATTTGGCACTCTTCCGTTCGTCTTGAACAGTAGCGAGTACAAAAGTGGGGACATAGTGATACTTTTGCACACGTTTTTGACGTGGCCACACTTCAGTACTGTGCGCAAATCCGATCGCCCGGAGTATTAAAATGATCCCCAGAGATTGAATACAAACGTTGGCAAGTCATACTGATCAGTTGGGCAGTTGGACAGGAATTGTCAATGTAATTTAATACAGAAACATGTGTTGTGTTGCATTCTGGGAAGGCTAACATGGGCAGGACGTACGCAGTGAATGGTGGGGCTCTGTGGAGTGTTGTAGCGCAGATGGATCTAGGTGTGCAGTTAAAAATGTTGGTTAGATAGGGTGGTTAAAAAGACTGTTGGCACATTAACCTTCATCAGACAATTGAGTATAGAAGTTGGGAGGTCATGTGCAATGATATAAGACATTTAGAGTAATGTGTTCAGTTCTGGACACAATGTTATAGTAATGATTGTGGAAATTTGCAAAAAGTGCAGAGAAGATATACGAGGATGTTACCACAACATGGGGTCTTGAGCCACAGGGAGAGGTTGAGCAGGCTCGGACTATTCCACGGAGCGCAGGAAGATATGTGGAGATCCTTTAGAGGTGTACTAAATCATGAGAAATAGATCGGGTGGAAGCATATGGTCCTTTTCCCAGAGAAGAGGAATCAAGAACCAAAGGACATAGGTTTAAGCTGAGGGTGGTAAGATTTAATAGGGACGCGAGGGGTAACTTTTTCACACAGCGGGCGACGGGTTTATGCAACGAGCTTTCGGTGGAGGTACTTGAGGCAGGTAGTATTTGGACAGGGTTTGTATTGGACAAGTTTAGAGGTATATGGCCAAACGCAGGCGAGTATGACTAGTGTAGATGGGACATGTTGGGTGGTGTGGTTAAGTTGGACTGAACAGCCTGTACCCACACAGTATGACTGAATGACAATGCTTCAGCTGTCTAACACAGTGGCACATGTGGAGTATTCATTGAAGGTCTGGAAGACGTATTACAGAGGCAACATGGAGGCTTTGGAAAGGTGTGAAATAGATTCACTAAATGTTGACGGGCATGTGTGCATGAGCTATAATGGGAAAGAGAACGAACTTGGATTTTGAATACTGGAGCGTGGGAGGCTGATTGGCAACCTGATAAAAGTGTGCAAGATTTTGCGAGGTCGAAATGGCGTAGATCGTCGTAATCATTTCCCCCCAAATTAAAACTGGAGGACATCTCTTTAAGGTGAGGGAGGTAATTGAAAGGGGATTTGCGATGCAAGTCTGTGTTACATGGAGATTGGTAGGCCCTGCATTGGACTGCCAAGGATGGTAATGTAACCAACAACAGGCGTTTAGATTTGGCCATGAGCAGACAGGGGGGTGGGGAATGTATATCATTTGCAGACAGATGGGGTCAGTTAAAATTAACATCATGATCGGCTACGTCATCGCGGACCGAGGGGCCAATTCATCAGCGATATCAGCTTTTGAATCTCCCAACAATTAAGTTGAATGGGTATTTGACCCAACTCTTTAACTGCTCCCTGAATTGACTCTGGGTTCCTACATAAATAAATGGGTTCACACAAAAACTAAAAAGTTGAAGCATAAATGCACTTTCCTCCAGAAGGAAATTTGACGAACTAAAATTGGAACCAGAGAAATAAGTAAGTCTTGCAATTCGGACATAGAGGAACCTGGTAAGCAGCAAGCACCAGAATATGATGAATGCACTGGAAATGCAGAAGAGTAATACAATGGATTTTCTCCGACTCTCCATCTCGGCGTCACTCTGTTGCTCCCCACTTTTGTTGACCAAAAGCTTCTTTCGGATTTTAATGGCCACAAAGATGTATCTGACGGTCAAAGCGTTGAACAGGAATATCAGAATGAACGGAAGACACGGGGTACAAACACGTTGAATGCAGTCATAGAAAACCCACGCCCGTGCACTATAGTATATCAACTTTATACTGCAGAGCCAAGGCATATCGTTAAGTATAAATAATGGCTCATATATAAAGTAATAGGGGATATGAGATAAACAGCTCAGACCACCGATCGTGCAGATCACCACCTTCGCATTTTTCTCGGTGCAATACTTCATTTTCAGCTTTTGCCAACAAATGGCGACATATCGATCAAATGTAAACGCCACAGTCACCCAGACGGAACAATCACGGAATGCGATAATAAGAGCACAATTCAACTTGCAGACTGGTGTCAGTGAAAGGAAACTGAATGGGTAATAAATACCAAAAACGCGGTTAAATACCACAGCCGTGATCAAAGCCAACAGGTCCGTCACAGCCATAGCTACCAGGTAGCAAGTGATACATCTGGACAGACCGCACCTTCCTCGGACCAGTATGGAAATCACCGCGACATTCGCTGTAAAGAGAAGAACATTTCTTATCAGTTAACAAATGAAGGTAACAAGGAATGGAAGCAATTTCGACGAAGCTTTGTTCTGCAACGGGAGAAATATAACATATGAGCGAAATGTTCTCCTTTTGGTAATGCCAACCGTTCTCCATGAAGGTGACTGTTTTTCTAAGAGGTTCTTTAGTAACTTGTCAGTTTCTTTGTTGAACTAAATTAAGGCGCATGTTGCAATCAAAAGCGCTTGAACAATTGGTTGGGAAGAAAGCCAAACTGTAAGAAAGACGACTGCGCCTCCTTTTCAAGAGCAGCCAGTAATGTGAAGAAAAAATTGGAGGGGTTCACTGAATCAGTTTTCGGGTAATCGTGGTCTGAATGGGAATATGTCAAAGTGCCAAAGTTATCCTCCTCCCCGCCCCCACCCCGTTAATGGAGAGTGGGACAATATGCTTACGCGAGACATTAATAGTGGGGTGTAGTAGAAGGTCTGATAGGGACCTGAAATGCAGGAGTAAATGCAGGAGTAAGTGAAGTGAGAAAAGCAACGTTTTGGGATCAAATCATATTCACAAGTAAGCATTAAAGGAATTTTATGATATCATGTATAAAGTCACGGTTGAATGGAAACAAATATATGACGTATTAATAAATAAACAGGAAGTCTGTCTGTTGGGGTGGAGAATGCGGTGGTCATTATGAATGATTATTTTATCACTCACTTCGCAAATGATGGGGGACGATGATGTTCGAATGGATACATATGACGAAACGTTAAGGATAACAGTGGCTTTAACGATATTGTGTGTGTGTGGGGGCGGGGGGGGGGGGGTGTTTTAATTGTTTGCTTTGTTAACCACTCATTTGAAATATATCACAGGCTGCCAGAACGATCGAATGAGAAACATTCGGCTTTGATTACAGTTTGGCAATCCATTCCTCGAGGAAAGAGATGGCAAAGGATTAGAATGCTGCTGACAATGTGCCCATATTAATCAAAGCAGAGGTTTAGTTAAATTTCATTTAGTGTACAAACACAGCAACACTTTATACTGCAGAGCCAAGGCATATCGTTAAGTATGAATAATGGTGCATATATAAAGTAATTGGGGATATGAGATAAACAGCTCAGACCACCGATCGTGCAGATCATCACCATCGCATTTTTCTCGGTGCAATACTTCATTTTCAGCCTTTGCCAACAAATGGCCACAAAATGAGCACAATTTAATTAGCAGACTGGTGTCAGTGAAAGGAAACTGAATGGGTAATAAATACCAAAAACGCGCTTATATATCACAGCCGTGATCAAATCCAACAGGTCTGTCACAGCCATAGCCACCAGGTAGCAAGTGATACATCTGGACAGACCACATCTTCCTCGGACCAGAATGGAAATCACCGCGATATTCGCAAGAAAGAGAAGAACATTTCTTATCAGTTAACAAATGAATATAACAAGGAATGGAAGCAATTTCGTGTAAATGACCATTGGTTTTAGACGAAGCTTTGTTCTTCAACGGGAGACATATAACGTATGAGCGAAAATGGGTGTAGTAGAAGGTCTGATAGGGACCTGAAATGCAGGAGTACATTTAAGTGAAGTTAAAAAAGCAAAGTTTTGGGATCAAGTCAGGTTCACAAATATACATTAAATGAATTTTATTATATTATGTATAAAGCCACGTATTAATAAATACACTCATCGAGGAAAGAGATGGCAATGGATTAGAATGCTGCTGACAATGTGCCCTTATTTGTCAACGCAGAGGTTTAGTTTCATTTGATTTAGTTTAGAAACACGGCGAGGAACTGGCTCTTCAGCCTACCGAGTCCGCCCCGACCAGTTATCACTTACAGAAGGCAATTACCTTGCAGAGTACGTACAGACGATAGTGATGTTTAATAAGCCTTTAGATAAGTACATGAAAATGCAAAGAATGAGGCATATTTGCATCATGTTCAAGTAGATAAAATTCGCTTTCGACACAAATCCGACACAACCATTGTGGGTCGAAGAGCACGATCCTTTTCTGTACTGCTGTTCATCTATGCTGAAGTATGGAGCTATTGTTCTAGTCTGTGGCAGAAGAATGTGGTTGCTTAGGCAGTGAACGATTCACACATGGACGAAAGAAAAGCGGCGTTTGATTTTCTAACTTTACCATAATTCTATTATTTTCTCTTATTTTTTCGAATTATTGCCGAGTAGTATTATCGCAGCCATGTCGACGTAAATGAGTGGTTAGTTGGAGGGATAGAATAATATTGCAATGATTCACTCCCATTGTTTTAAAGCACCAACTAAAATAGCAAATATGAATGCAATACCGCGGCAGAAATGGTGCAAATATCAAACTCAACCTCACGAATTAATCGTACTATTCTGTGATTATAAATGTCCTTTTACACGTGCAATACTACAGCACGAGCAAAGAAGTAAGGTCCGAACGATATTACAGTACGTGAAGTTCAGCAGTGGTGTATGTTACTAATTACTAATTGAATAAATGTACCTGGAATCCCGATCGCTGCAATAATAGGATAATAGATGGCGAACAAACGGCCTATTGGTATTCCATGCATTTCCGTCACCAGTATGGAGCGCACTCCGCACTACACACAGATATTTCCCTATTTATACCTGATGTCAAAGTCGAGGGACACAACTAAATGGTGTAACGATTCATGCTTTAGCCAAGTGAACCAAAAAATCTGATCATATATTGTAATCATTGAATTATTTCAAGATTATGACGTATTACACACAAGTAATACATCGGGGAATATGAGGTGATCTTAGATTACTGTTCAACACACAATTCCAATGTCCCACTGTTAATCATTACGAAACTTAATTTCGTTTAGGGTTGATGTTGCGCGATTTTAGCACAACAAACCGAAAAAAAAATCCCAACCAAATTTCTCCTTACATATATTATAACATATAATTACACATTATAATTATATATATAATATAAATTAAGAAAGCAAAGAAACAAAGATATAATCTATATTTTTAAGAAATATTTTAATATTTATGAAAATAAACAAAAAATATGATTGCAACTTCAAAATGAATGTCCCCGAATCTGAGTATTTTGGATCTTATTTGGAGGTTGTAGTATTTAATAACCTAGTCTTTTACTGACGAAGCTGAACCAAGTCATCACAGTTTTTGAAAATGTATACCTTCTTCCCGATTGCAGAAGTGAAATGAGAGTGTGAGTTTGAGTTTAATTTATTGTAGCGTGTACCGAGGTATAGTGAAAAGCTTTTGTTGCGCGCTAACCACTTAGTGGAAATACAATACATGATTACAATCGAGCCATTTACAGTCTACTGATACATGGTAAGAGGAATAACGTGAATAACGCCCAGTGCAAGGTAAAACCAGTGAGGTCTTATCAAAGATAGTTCGATGGTCCCCATTGAGGTCAATAGTAATTTTGGACTGCTCTTTTTGGATTGATGTGGTCGGATGGTTCAGTTCCTGATAACAGCAGGGTGGTGTGGGTCTCTGCCGACTGCCTACTGGAGGCAGCGACACATGTATATCCCATCGATGGTGCGGAGGTGAGTACACGTGATGGAGTGACAGTGTTCACCACCTTTGGCAATCTTCAATTTCAAATTCAGTTTAGATTATTGTCACGAGTACCGACTGCTATCAGTATATCTGAGGTGAATTCGCTCGGCAGGTAATAGGGACGGCACTTCACAGTCAGATATTCGTTGGCGCGGCAGCAAGAAGTCGCTAGGACCGCTACGTCTGAACACAACGAGGTATGGGCGTTCGCGGTACACATGAACTCCCTCCTCTACCGTTCCGTCGAGGAAGGCGGGGTTGTGGACACTCGACCTTCCTCTTCCAAAGTCAACAATCAGTTCCTTGTATTTTTATGACCTTGAGAACAAGGTTGTTGTTCTGGCACCATTTGCTCAGCATAGATATCCCGTCACCATAATGTAACGGAGGCAAGCAGCTCTCTGGACAGCGCGGATCCCAGCTGCTCATACCCCATTCAGCACAACCGTTCCTGGTGCCGTGAGTCACTGGTTTCACTGATAACGTCGACCGGGGGTCAACCCGCGAGGCATCGTCGCCGCCGCGAGGCTTGACCACCGCCGAGGACCGATCGTCGCGAGACTTCACCGCTGCCGCAGCTCCACCGCCACCAGGGCCTCGCCGTTGTAGACGCGCCACTTCACGCCACCGCGGGGCCGACCCAGGCGTCAACACCGGGCTCCGTCGGCCCGGACTCCGATCGCCGAGGCCCGTCTCCTCCTTATGACCTGCGACGCCGGGCCCAGGCCTGGGCTTCTAAGCGGCGATTCGGAAGGCATCGACACCGCGGTGCCTCGATGAAGGCCTCCAGCCGCGTTCCGTCCACAGCCGCGGCTTGTCGCGAAGCCTTCTGGCCGCGCGGCTCGTCGCGTGCCGATACTTGACATAGAAACATAGAAACATAGAACATAGGTGCAGGAGTAGGCCTTTCGGTACGCCGAACCAGCACGGCCATTGAATATGATCATGGCTAATAATCCAAAATCAGTACCCCGTTCCAGCATTTTTCCCCATATCCCTTGATTCGCTTTGCCGTAAGAGTTAAATCTAACTCTCTCTTGTAAATATTCAGTGAATTTGGCCTTCACTGCCTTCTGCAGTAGAGAATTCCACAGATTCACAACTCTCTGGGTGAAATATGTTTAACTCATCTCAGTCCTAAATGGCCTACCCCTATTCTTAAACTGTGACCCCTGGTTCTGATCTCCCCCAACATCGGGACCATCTTTCCTGCATCCACTGTACCTGACCAATCCTCTATGAATTATATATGTCTCTACAAGATCCCATCGCATCCTAAATTCCAGCGAATATAAGTCCAGTCGACCAATTATTTCATGATACGCCAGTCGCCATTACAGGAATTAACCTGGTGAACCTACGTTGCATTACCTCAATAGCATTAATGTCCTTCCACAAATTAGGAGACCAAAAGTGCACACAATACTACAGGTGCGGTCTCACAAGGGCCCTGTATAACTGCTGTAGGACCTCCTTGCTCCTAAACTCAAATCCTCTCGCAATGAAGGCCAACGATTGGCTTTCCACACTGCCTGCTGAACCTGCATGCTTACTTTCAGTGACTGATGCACAAGCACACCTATGTCTCATTGCACCTCCCCTTCTCCTAACCTGACACAATTCAAATAATAATCTACCTTCCTGTTCTTGCCAAAAAGTAGATAACCTCACATTTATCCACATAATACTGCATCTGCCATGCATCTGCCCATTCACCCAGCCTGCCCACTCACCCAGCCTGCCCCTTATCCATTTTCCTTGTTATATCCTCAAAAAATTACAAAAGATTAGTCAAGCATGATTTCCTCTTCATCAATCCATGCTGATTTTGAACGATTCCTTCACTGCTTTCCAAATGCCTTCCTATAACATCGTTAGTCATCGACTCCAGCATCTTCACCACCACCGATGTAAATTTAACTGGTATTTAATTCCCTGTTATCTCTCTCCCTCCTTTCTTAAAAAGTGGAGTTACGTTGGCTACCCTCCAGTCCACATGAACTGATCCAGAGTCGAGAGAACGTTGGAAATGATCACATCCTTGAGTGGCCTGGGATGCAAACCATCAGGTCCTGGGGGTTTATCTGCCTTCAGTTCCAACAGTTGACCTAACTCAATTTTCTGACTAATGTGGAATCCCTTCATTTCCTCCCTCCCATTTCATCCTCGGTCCCCCAGTGTTTCCGGGAGATTGTTTGGTCTTGCTTAGTGAAGACAGAACCAAAGTACTCGTTTAATTGTTCTGCCATTTCCCTGTTTCTCACTATAAACTCACCTGTCTCTGTAAGGGAACCTACATCCGGCTTCACTAATCTTTTCCTTTTTACAGAGCTATATGACATTCTGAAATCAGGTTTTATATTTCCCGCAAGCTTTCTTTGATGCTATTTCTCCCTTTTAATTACCCCCTTTGTGTTCATCTGTTGTTTTTAAACATTTCTCCCGGTCCTCTGGTTTGCCACTATTTCTGGCCAATGTATATGCCTCTTCCTTGGCTTTAACACTACCTTTGACTGCCTTCATCAGCCACAATTGAGCCGCCTTCCTAGTTTTATTTTCCCATGACGGGGATGAGCAATATCCGGAGTTCATCCATGCGGCCTTTAAATCTTCACCATTGCATCTTCACTGTCAACCCTTTAAGTATAATTTTCTCGTCCACCCCAGTTAATTCCCGTCTCATACCTTCAGAGTCTCCTTTATTCAAGTTTAGGACCCCAGTCTCTGAATTAAACGTGACACTCTCCATCCTAATGCATAATTCCACCATAGTATGGACACTGTTGCACAAGGGCCCTTGAACAACGTTCGCTAGCTAATTCTTCCAGTCCCTCAAACACAATATCCGGTCTAGGATGGTCTGCCCTTTAGTCGGTTCCTCTGCATATTGGTTCAAAAAAACCATCCCGTATACATTGCAGGAAATCCTCCTCCTCAGGACTGTTACCAATTTGATTTGCTGAATCTATATTGAGATTAATGTCACCCTGGATAACCACTGTACCTTTGCTACACGCATCGCTAATCTCCTGCTTGATGCTATCCCCAACCTCCCTACTGCCGTTGGGGTGGTCTGTGTACAACATAACACGCGTTTTCTGCCCTTGGCTATTCGTAGTTCTACCCATACCGATTCTGCAGCTTTGAAGTCAATGTTTACCCTTGCTATTGCATGAATCTCCTCTTTAACCAGTAATGCCACGCCACCTCCTCTTCCTTTCCATATATCCTTCCTGAATATCAAATACCCCTGCATATTTAGCTCCCAGCCTTGGTCACCCTGGAGCTATGTCTCTGTAATTGCAACTTCATCATATCCCTTAAGTACTAATTGCGCATTCAGTTCATCCAACTTATTTCGAATGTTGCTTGTATTAAGGGCAGTTGTGCCCCCTGACTGCCCACATCCTGCAACAAACGCACTGCAATAACATTTATGACATCACAAGTTTAAATATTTAATTTAACTGAAAGACACAATCGATTCAAGTGCTGCCTCCCTGTCCCAGCATCTCGCCGAAGACTCTTGAGCCAAAGACTCGCACTTTACCTCACCAAGGCCGCTTCCAAAAATGCCGCTCCCTCAGAGCTGAACTTAATTTTTATTAAATAAAATAAACTATCCATCCAACTAATTAAACCACCCGAACTTTACTAACTTCGGAGCTAGCCTTCCTTCAGCCAATCCACTCACTCGCTAGTCTTGCGGCTGCTGCTGCTCATCGGCGATCTTCCCAGTAATTTCCACGGGCTGACTCTTGTCCCTCTTTTTAAAGATCCCGAACTTTGCATACATGGGAGTAAGCCTTCCTTCAAACAATCCACTCACTCGTTGGTCTGGCTGTCGCTGCTCTTCTGCGATCTTCCAGAAGATCTTCCCATACATATATATATAAATTCACCACTCAGACGTTTCACTCTGGGGAAAATAACTCACAGCCTCTCCAGCTATCCAATTTCTGAATGTATTTCAAGACCGACAGACCCGGTAACATACATTTGAAACTTTCCCGCGTCCATCGTGGAAGCAGCGAAGAATCCAAAGAGGCAACCCGCGGAATTCTATTCATACATTAAAACAGGAGAATGTTTGCAGAGGGTAGGGCAGCTGAAGGACAAATGAGGGAATTCGGTCGTCGATCAAGAGAAAGTGGACGAGTCACTAAACGAGGAGGTCACAAGGGTATACAGTTAGAAGGATACAGGGGTTCGCAATGCCCCTGTCCCACTTAGGTAACCTGAACGGAAACCTCTGGATACATTGCGCCCCACCCAAGGTTTCTGTGACGTTTACGGAGGTTTTTGTCAGTCTCCCTACCTGATTCCACTACCTGCAACCTCCGGCAACCTCCTGCAACCTCCTGGAACCGCACGGAAATCGTGGGTGGGGCGCAAAATCTCCAGCGGTTTCCGTTCAGGTTTCCTAAGTGGGACAGGGGAATAAGATGACGGAGGGGTCTGATAGTATTCCGCATATGGTGGTGTAAAGCAGGGGAAGGTCTTCAGTCTTTCAGAAGACAGCCCAGACCTGCTGAACGACGCTGCCGCCAACTAATGCTATTTTTTGACAATTGCATTAGTGTTCTCGGACCAGGAAAGATCTTCAGAGATGTGCACGCCCAGGAATTTGAAGCTCCTGACCCTTTCAACCATCGACCCGTTGAGTTAAACTGGGCTGTGGGCCCCCATCCTACTCCTTCCAAAGTCCACAATCAGTTCCTTGGTTTTGCTGTTGTTGAGGGCCAGGTTATTGTGCTGGCACCATATGGACAGTTGCTCGATCTCCCTTATATACTCTGACTCATCCCCATCAGTGATACGTCCCACAACAGTGGTGTCGTCAGCGAACTTGATGATGGAGTTAGCACTGTGACCGGCTACGCAGTCATGAGTATAGAGTGAGTACAGCAGGGGGCTGAGCACGCAGCCCTGGGGTGCTCCCGTGCTGATTGTTATCGAGGCTGACACAGGGGGGGGGGGGGGGGGGTAGTCCTGTAGTGTCACCTGATGGCCAGACCACTTACTGCCGAACCCTCGTCAGTGGCTACGGACTGTCACGTGAAGTCATGGCATAAGGGGAGGTCCTAGTAGTTAAGCAGATCTCATCTGGAGTTCATCAGTGTACACGTAGTTGAGCTCGAAGCAACATCCTCGCTCAGCAGCAGCAATGACTTAGTATGTTAGTGGACCAAATTTGCATGTATACCAACAATGTTATGTCTGAATAAAACAACTGTTTATTCACCAGGTTTGGTACAGCTACAACAGATCCATTATGCGACCTGAAATAGTTCAACAAGTTCACATATTCATATTAATAGTTCCAGGACAGATCATTGGGTTTTAGTCACATGCAATCTGTTATATATTTTTCATCCCGATTACCATTCATCCAGCTATTTATCAGATGCCTTTTGTATTCTAGTCGGACTATCAACGATGAGTAGAATTGTGCTGAAATTCACCAAATATAATTCACTATCTTCAACTACCATTTAGGGGTTTTAACACTTGCAATGCCGTTGGCCGCGTGCCGAGTTCGCAGCCTGTTGTATAACTTAACGATGTGATGGCAATAAAGCTAATTTTGTTATTAAATTTCCAGATGCACCAGAATTTGGCTATGAAGTGGACTGTGAGATAAGACATCTAAGTTTACAAGATGGTTTTAATAAGTTGGAAACGTTTTCCAAAGAATGGGATATGGAATTTAACTCTGAGACATGTGACATTTTGCACATTGGTATGTAATACCATGGAAGGAATTGCATAGTAAATTGTATCCTTGTGGGGAGTGTTGTAAAACAGAGAGACCTACAATATCAAGTGTACGGTTTGCCGTGAGTATCGATTCAGGTGAACAGTGTGGCGAGGAAAGCATTTGTCTCTCTTCTCTTCGACTTTAACTGTTTCGAGTACAGAAGTTCGGTCATGGTGTACATTTGCACAAGTTGTTGATGAGTATTGTTCGCAAATCCGATCGTCCAGATATGGGAAGGATGCCATTAAGTTGGGAAGGATGTAGACGAATTAATTAGGAGGTTGTTCAAGAAGGAACTGCAGATGCTGGACAATCGAAGGTACACAAAAATGCTGGAGAAACTCAGCGGGTGAAGCAGCATCCATGGTGCGAAGGAAATATTAAACGTTGCCTATTTCCCTCGCTCTATCGATGCTGCTGTACCCGCTGAGTTTCTCCAGCATTTTTGTGTACCTTTAATTAGGAGGTTACCTGGGTTCCCTGTTTTGAGTTATAGGCAGGGGTTGATAGGCTTGGTCGCTAATCTTTGGAGCATAAGACCCCGACGGGCGCTCCGATTGAGCTGTACAAGATCATGGGCGACAGGGGAATGTAAATCATTTTCTGAGGCTAGAAGCTTCAAAGACTAGCATGCATAGAGTTCAGATGAGAGAGCAGAGATTTAAACGGAACCTGAGAGATTGAATGCAAACGTTGGCAAGTCATACTGGATCAGTTGGGCAGTTGGACAGGAATTGCCAATGCAAATAACTACACAAACATAGAAACATAGAACATAGGTGCAGGGGTAGGCCATTCGGCCCTTCGAGCCTGCACCGCCATTCAATATGATCATGGCTGATCATCCAACTCAGTTTCACATCCCTGCCTTCTCTCCTTACCCCCTGATCCCTTTAGCCACAAGGGCCACAAGAAACATGTGTTGTGTTCATTCTTGGAAGACTAATATGGGCAGGGCGTAAACCGTGAATGGTGGGGCTCTGGAGAGTGTTATAGAGCAGATGGATCGAGTCGTGCAGGGAAAAGTGACAGGTAGGTAGGGTGATTAAAATTGCTTTTGCACATTGGCCTTCATCAGACGATTGAGTATAGAAGTTGGGAGGTCATGTTGCATTGTTATAAGACTTTGGTGAGACCACATTTAGAGTACCGTGTTCAGTTCTGCACACAATGTTAAATGGGAGCCGCCACACAGTAATGATCTTGGCAATCTGCAAAAGGTGCAGAGAAGATGTACGAGTATCGCAAAGTTTAAAGAACATTTGGACAGGGTTTGTATAGGACATGTTTAAAAGTATATGGGCCAAACGCGGGCGAGTGCGACTAGTGTAGATGGGGCATGTTGGGTGGTGTGGTTGAGTTGCACTGAACAGCCTGATACCACACAGTATGACTCCATGATAATGCTTCATCTGTCTAACACGGTGGTTAGGCACATATGGAGTATTCATGGACGGTCTGGATGACGCATTAAAGAGTCAACATGGAAGCTTTGGAAACGATACGAAATAGATTCACTAGAATGTTGTCCGGGCAAGAGGGCATGAGCTATAAGGGGAAAGTGAACGAACTTGGAGTTTGTATACTGGAGCGTGGGAGACTGATTGGCAACGTGATAAAGGCCTACAAGATTTTGCGAGGTAGAAATGGCGTAGATAATCATAGTAATTTCCCCAAACTACAACTGAGGACATATCTTTAAGGTAAGGGAAGTCATTTGGAAGGAGATTTATGATGCAAATCAGCGTTACACAGAGATTGGTAGGCCCTGCATTGGACTGCCAAGGGTGGTAATGGGGCCAGCAACATTTCAGAGCCATTTATAGGGCCATGGGCTGACAGGGGGTGAGTAATATTGATCATTTGCAGACAGATGGGGTCAGAAAATTAACATCATGATCGGCTACGTCATCGCGGACCGTGGGGGCAGTTCATCCGCGATATCAACGTTTGAATCTCCCAACAATTAGGATGAATGGGTATTTGACCTAACTCTTTAACTGCTCCCTGAATTGAATCTGGGTTCCTACATAAATAAATGGGTTCACACAAAAGCTAAAAAGTTGAAGCATAAATGCACTTTCCTCCAGAAGGAAATTTGACGAATTAAAATTGGAACCAGAGAAATAAGTAAGTCTTGCAATTCTAACATAGAGGAACCTGATCAGCAGCAAGCACCAGAATATGATGAATGCACTGGAAATGCAGAAGAGTAATACAATGGATTTTCTCCGACTCTCCATCTCGGCGTCACTCTGTTGCTCCCCACTTTTTTTGGCCAAAAGCTTCCTTCGGATTTTAATGGCCATAAAGATGTGTCTGACGGTCAAAATGTTGAACAGGAATATCAGAATGAAAGGAAGACACGGGGTACAAATACTTTGAATGCTGTCATAGAAACCCCATGCCCGTGAGCTATAGTATATTAACTTTACACTGCAGAGCCAAGGCACATCGTTAAGTATGAATAATGCCTCATATATAAAGTAATAGGGGATATGGCATAAACAACTCAGACCACCAATCGTTCCGATCACCACTTTCGCATTTTTCTCGGTGCAATACTTCATTTTCAGCTTTTGCCAACAAATGGCCACATATCGATCAAATGTAAACGCCACAGTCACCCAGACGGAACAATCACGGAATGCGATGATAAGAGCACAATTCAACTTGCAGACTGGTGTCAGTGAAAGGAAACTGAATGGGTAATAAATACCAAATACGCGGTTAAATACCACAGCCGTGATCAAAGCCAACAGGTCTGTCACAGCCATAGCCACCAGGTAGCAAGTGATACATCTGGACAGACCGCATCTTCCTCGGACCAGAATGGAAATCACCGCGATATTCGCTGTAAAGAGAAGAACATTTCTTATCAGTTAACAAATGAATGTAACAAGGAATGGAAACAATTTCGTGTAAATGACCATTGGTCTTAAACGAAGCTTTGTTCTTCAACGGGAGAAATATAACGTATGAGCGAAAATGGGGTGTAGTCGAAGGTCTGATAGGGACCTGAAATGCAGAAGTACATTTAAGTGAAGTTAGAAAAGCAAAGTTTGCGGATCAAGTCATGTTCACAAATATACATTAAAATAATTGTATTATATCATGTATAAAGCCACGTATTAACAAATACACTCCTCGAGGAAAGAGATTGCAATGGATTAGAAGGCTGCTGAAAATGTGTCCTTATTTATCAAAGCAGAGGTTTAATTTAATTTAATTAAGTTTATAAACACCGCGAGGAAACAGGCTCTTTAGCCTACCGAGTCCGCCCCGACCAGTTATCACCCGTACACGAAGTGTATCCATGACGCCAAGGATAAATTACAGAACGCAATTCTTGCCGAGTACAGACGATAGTGATGATTAATAAGCCTTTAGACAAGTACATGAATATATGCAAAGAATAAGGCATATTTGCATCATGTTCAAGCAGATGCAATTCGCTTTCGACATAATTCCGACACAACCATTGTGGGCCGAAGAGCACGATCCTTTTCTGTACTGCTGTTCATCTATGCTGAAGTATGGAGCTATTGTTATAGTCTGTGGCAGAAGAATGGGTTTACGAAGGCAGTGGCTGCTGAACGATTCACACAAGGACGAAAGAAAAGCGGCGTTAAATATTCTAACTTTACCATCATTCTATTATTTTGTCTTATTCTTTGCGGGTTATTGCCGAGTAGTATAATCGCAGCCCTGTCGACGTAAATGAGTGGTTAGTTGGAGGGATAGAATAATATTGCAATGATTCACGCTCGTTGTTTTAAAGCATCTACTAAAAACAGCAAATAAGAATGCAATACCGCGGCAGAAATGGTGCAAATATCAAACTCAACCTAATGATTTAATCGTACTATTCTGTTATTATAAATGTCCTTTAACACGTGCAATACTACAGCACGGGCAACGAAGAACGATATTAGAGTACGTGAAATGTTCAAGAAGGAACTGCAGATGCTGGAAAATCGAAGGTACACAAAAATGCTGGAGAAACTCAGCGGGTGCAGCAGCATCTATGGAGCGAAGAAGATAGGTAACGTGTCGGGCCGAAACCCTTCTTCAGAGTGATAGGGGGTGGCGGGGAGAAGGAAGGAAAAAGGGAGGAGGATGAGCCCGAGGGCCGGGGGATGGGAGGAGACAGCTCGAGGGCTAAATAAGGGGAGGAGACAGCAAGGGCTAACAAAATTAGGAGAATTCAATGTTCATGCCCGCCAGATGCAAGCTCCCCAAGCGGAGGTTGGAACCTCATCCAACCCCATCTACTGCATCCGCTGCTCTAGATGTCAGCTGATCTACATCGGTGAGACTAATCGGGGGTTGGGCGATCGTTTCGCCGAACACCTCCGCTCGGTCCGCAAAAACATACCTGACCTCCCGGTGGCTCAGCACTTCAACTCCCCCTCCCATTCCCAATCCGACCTCTCTGTCCTGGATCTCCTCCATTGCCAGAGTGAGCAACACCGGAAATTGGAGGAACAGCACCTCATATTCCGCTTATTCTCCCAATTTTGTTATCCCTTGCTGTCTCCTCCCCTTCCTTAGCCCTCGAGCTGTCTCCTCACATCCCCCAGCCCTCGGGCTCCTCCTCCTCCTTTTTTCCTTCCTTCTCCCCGCCACCCCCTATCAGTCTGAAGAAGGGTTTCGGCCAGAAACGTTACCTATCTCCTTCGCTCCATAGATGCTGCTGCACCCGCTGAGTTTCTCCAGCATTTTTGTGTACCTTAGAGTACGTGAATTCAGCAGTGAATTACTAATTGAATAATTTTACCTGGAATGCCGATCGCTGCAATAATAGGATAATAGATGGCGAACAAACGGCCTTTTGGTATTCCATGCATTTCCGTCACCAGTTTGGAGCGCACTCTGCACTCTACACAAATATCTCCCTATTTATAGCTGAAGTCGAGAGAACATTGGAAAATGAGCACCTCCTTTAGTTCCCTTGGGTTCAGACCATCAGGCCCAGGTGAGTTATCTGCCTTCCGTTTACCTAACTCCATTTTCTGACTAATGTGAAATCCCTCCCATTTGTTCCCCTACTGTTTCCGGGAGATTTTTTGTACCTTCCTTAGTGAAGTCAGAACCAAAGTCCTCGTTTAATTGTACTGCTAGTTACCTTCCTCCCATTATAATTTTTATAATTAATAGTTTTTTATTGGAGGAAAAAAAATATATAAATAATAATAATAAAAATAATATAAACAAAATAACCCTAACCCACCCTCCCTAAACACCCCTTGGCAGCTTATTTTTTCACAATCCAAATATATCACAAAATCAAATGCACTTTTTAACAATAATAAAGTAACAAAACAGAATAAAGGCGGAGCCCCACTGCAAAGGACCTACATTCGACTTAGCTAATCTTTTCCTTTTTACATACTTATATACAATTTCGCAGTCAGTTTTCACATTCTCCGCAAGCTTTCGTTCATGCTATTTCCCCATCCTAATTACCCTTTGTCCTCTTCTGTTGTTTTCTAAATGTCTTAGAATAAAGGATATTAGATACTTTAGATAGTCTAGGAGCTAGTGGAGTCATAGAAGCCTAGAAACACAGAACACAGAAAATAGCTGCGGGGGGGGGGGGGGGGCATTCGGCCCTTCGGGTCAGCATCGCCATTCATTGTGATCATGGTTGATCGTCCCCTATCAATAACCCGTGCCTGCCTTCTCCCCATATATCTTGACTCCACTAGCCCCTGTAGCTCTATCTAACTCTCTCTTAAATCCATCCAGTGACTTGGCCTCCACTGCCCTCTGTGGCAGGGAATTCCATAAATTCACAACTCTCTGGGTGAAAACGTTTATTCTCACCTCAGTCTTAAATGACCTCGCCTTTATTCTAAGACTGTGGCCCCTGGTTCTGGACTCGCCCAACATTGGGAACATTTTTCCTGTATCTAGCTTGTCCAGTCCTTTTATAATTTAGCATGTTTCAATAAGAGCCCCCTCATCCTTCTAAACTCCAGTGAATACAAGCCTAGTCTTTTCAAACTTTCCTCATATGACAGTCCCGCCATCCCAGGGACCAATCTCGTGAACCTACGCTGCACTGCCTCAATCACAAGGATGTCCTTCCTCAAATTAGGAGACCAAAACTGTACACACTACTCCAGATGTGGTCTCACCAGAGCCCGAAACAACTGCAGAAGAACCTCTTTTCTCCTATACTGAAATCCTCTTGATATGAAGGCCAACACTCCATTAGCTTTCTTCACTGCCTGCTGTACCTGTAAGCCAACTTTAAGTGACCGGTGTACAAGGACGCCGAGGTCTTGCTGCACCCCCCCCCCCCCTTACCTAAATTAACCCCATTGCGATTATAATCTGCCCCTTGTTTTTGCCGCCAAAGTGGATAACCTCACATTTATCTATATTATACTGCATCTACCCACTCACCAAACCTGTCGAGGTCACCCTGCAACCTCCTAACATCCTCTTCACAGCTCACACTGCCACTCAGCTTTGTGTCATCCGCTTACGTGCTAGTGTTGCTCCTAATTCTCTCTTCCAAATCAATAATATATATGGTAAACAGTTGCGGACACAACACCGAGCATTGCGGCACTCCACTCACCACTGCCTGCCATTCTGAAAGGACCCGTTCACTCCTACTCTTTGCTTCCGGTCTGCCAACCAATTTTCTATCCATGTCAACACCCTATCCCCAATACCATGTGCTCTAATGTTAGTCACCAATCTCCCGTGCGGGACCTTATTAAAGGCTTTCTGAAAGTCTAGATACACTACATCCATACTTGTCACATCCTCAAAAAAGTTCCTGAAGATTAGTCAAGCATGATTTCCCTTTCATAAATCGATGTTGACTTGGACTAATCCTTTTACTGCTATCCAAATGCCCCATTATTACCTCTTTAATAATTGACTCCAGCATCTTTCCCATCACCGAAGTCAGGCTAACTGGTCTGCAATTCCCCGTTTCCTCTCTTGCTCCTTTCTCCTAACATTAGCTATCCTCCAATCCACAGGAACTGATCCTGAAACTATCGAACATTGGAAAATGATCACCCATGCGTCCACTAGTTCTAGAGCCACACCCATGAGGACCCTGGGATGCAGACCATCAGGTCCAGGGGATTTATCATCCTTCAGTCCCATTAGCCTACCCAATACTATTTCTCGCCTAACGAAAATTTATTTCAGTTCCTCTACCCCCTTAGATCCTCTGTCCTCTAGTAATAATAATAATAATAATAATAATAATAATAATAATAATAATAATAATAATAATAATAATAATAATAATAATAATAATAATAATAATAATAATAATAATAATAATAATAATAATAATAATAATGGATGGGATTTATATAGCGCCTTTCTAGATACTCAAGGCGCTTCACATCGCATTATTCACTCACTCCTAAGTCACACTCGGTGGTGGTGAGCTACTTCTGTAGCCAATGCTGCCCTGGGGCAGACTGACGGAAGCGTGGCTGCTAATCTGCGCCTACGGCCCCTCCGACCACCACCAATCACTCACACACATTCACACACATTCACACGCAGGCAAGGGTGGGTGAAGTGTCTTGCCCAAGGACACAATGACAGTATGCACTCCAAGCGGGATTCGAACCGGCTACCTTCCGGTCGCCAGCCGAACACATAGCCCATTGCGCCATCTGTCGCCCCATCTGTACATCTGAGAGATTGTTTGTGTCTTCCTTAGTGAAGACAGATCCAAAGTACATAGAAACATAGTAACATAGAAGCATAGAAAAATAGATGCAGGAGTAGGCCATTCGACCCTTCGAGCCTGCACCTCCATTCAATATGATCATGGCTGATCATCCAACTCAGTACCTATTCAACTCTTCTGCCATTTCATTGTTGCCCACGGTTGCCTCCACCTACCCTTAGAATCTTTCTTCCTTTTTGGAATGAAATGATCCTGCGTCTTCCGGAATATGCCCAGAAATCCCTGCCATTGCTGTTCCACCGTCATTTCGGCTAGAATTCCTTTCCACTCTACCTTGGCCAGCTCCCCTCTCATGCCTTTATAGTCCCCTTTGTTCAACTGCATCACTGACACTTCCGATTAAACGTTCTCCTTCACAAATAGCAGATTAAAACTAATCATATTATGATCACTACCTCCAAGCGGTTCCTTTACCTCGAGTTATCCTATCATATCTGGTTCATTGCACAGCACTAAATCCAGAAATGCATTTTTTCTGGTCGGCTCCATTACCAACTGCTCTCAGAATCCATCTCGGAGGCATTCTACAAACTCTCTTTCTTGGGATCCGTTGCTGGGTGCATCCTTCGGCATACGGTCAGGATGGCCCGCAGCCGGAGCATCGCCTGCGCCCGCGGGCCCCACCCTGCCGTCCCACGGCCGGGGTGCCTCCGACCCACAGCAGTAGCCGCCCTCGACCATGCTTGCACATCTTCTTGTAGAAGGTTAGCGCGCTCTATTGCTTTTCGCCTGTGCACTTACGAGTTTAGGCTGCCGCGTTCCGTTGGGCTGCTCGTTTTACTTCCACCCGATCTAGGAGGTGGTCTGTGGCGTCACCTGATGGTCAGACCTCGTCACTGGTTACGGGGACTGTGAGATGACATCATGGGTTAAGAGGAGGTCCTAGTGCTTAAGCATATCTTACCTGGAGTTCTTCAGTGTACAGGTAGCTGAGCACGAGGCAACATCCTCGCTCAGCAGCAGCAGCAATGACTTAGTGTGTTAGAGGAGCAAATTTGCATGTATACCTACAATGTTATGTCTGAATAAAGCAACTGTTTATTCACCAGGTTTGATACAGCTACAAAAGATCCATAATGCGACCTGAAATAGTTCAACAAGTTCACATATTCATATTAATAGTTCCAGGACAGATGGGTTTTAGTCACATGCAATCTTAAATTTTTCATCCTGATGACCATACATCCAGGTTATAATCAGAGGCCATTTTTTAATTTTAGTCGGAATTTTAGTCGGAATAATTGTTCGGCACGGACTTGTAGGGCCGAGATGGCCTGTTTCCGTGCTGTAATTGTTATATGGTTATATGGTTATCAATGATGAGTAGAATTGCGCTGAAATTAATCAAATTCAATATCTTCAACCACCATTTAGGGGTTTTAACACTTGCAGTACCGCTGGCCGCGTGCCGAGTCTACAGCAGCCTGTTGTATAACTTAACGATTTGATGGCAATAAAGCTAATTTTGTTATTAGATTTCAAGATGCACCAGAATTTGGCTATGAAGTGGACAGTGAGATAAGATATCTACGTTTACAACAGGGTATTAATAAGTTGGTAACGTTTTCTAAAGAATGGAACTCTGAGACGTGACGTTTTGCACTTTGTTCTGTAATACAAGGGATGGAATTACCCAGTAAATTGTATCATTGTGGAGAGTGTTGTAAAATAGAGAGACCTGCGATATAATGTGTACGGTTTGCCATGAGTGGCGAGTCATGTGAACAGTGTGGCGTGGAAAGCATTTGGCACTCTTCTGTTCGTCTTGACCTGTATCGAGTACAAAAGTTGTGTCATCGTGATACATTTGCACAAGATGTTTATGAGGCACCCTTGAGTATTGTACGCAAATCCGATCGCCCATGGGGAAGTAGCTATTCCTGAACCTGGTTGTTGCAGTCTTCAGGCTCATGTACCGTCTACCTGAAGGTAGCAGGGAGATGAGTGTGTGGCCGGGATGTTGTGGGTCTTTGATGATACAGCCAGCCTTTTTGAGGCAGCGACTTCGATAAATACCATCGATGGAAGGAAGGCCAGAGCCGATGATCGACTGGGCCGTGTTTACTACTTTTTGTAGTATTTTCCTCACCAGGGCGCTCAGGTCGCCGACCCAACCCACGATGCAACCGGTCAGCATGCTCTCTACTGTGCACCTGTAGAAGTTAGAGAGAGTCCTCCTTGACAAACCGACTGCCCGTAATCTTCTCAGGAAGTAGTGGCGCTGATGAGCTTTCTTGATAATTGCATTGGTATTCTCGGACCAGGAAAGATCTTCAGAGATGTGCACGTCCAGGAATTTGAATCTCTTGACCCTTTCAACCATCACCCGTTTATATAAACGGGGCTGAGGGTCCCCATCCTACTCCTTCCAAAGTCCACAATGGGTTTGATAGGCTTGGTCGCTATTCTTTGGAGCATAATACACCGAAGGGCGCCCCGATTGAGCTGTACTACATCATAGAAACATAGAAACATAGAAAATAGGTGCAGTAGTAGGCCATTCGGCCCTTCGAACCTGCACCGCCATTCAATATGATCATGGCTGATCATCCAACTCAGTATCCAGTACCTGCCTTCGCTCCATACCCCCTGATCCCTTTAGCCACAAGGGCCACATCTAACTCCCTCTTAAATATAGCCAATGAACTGGCCTCAACTACCTTCTGTGGCAGAGAGTTCCAGAGATTCACCAATCTCTGTGTGAAAAATGTTTTTCTCATCTCGGTCCTAAAGTTTTTCCCTTCTATCCTTAAGCTGTGACTCCTTGCCCTGGACTTCCCCAACATCGGGAACAATCTTCCTGCATCTAGCCTGTCCAACCCCTTAAGAATTTTGTAAGTTTCTATAAGATCCCCCGCAATCTCCTAAATTCTAGCGAGTACAAGCCGAATCTATCCAATCTTTGTTCATATGAAAGTCCTGACATTCCAGAAATCAGTCTGGTAAAACTTCTCTGCACTCCCTCTATGGCAATAATGTTCTTCCTCAGATTTGGAGACCAAAACTGTACGCAATACCCCAGGTGTGGTCTCACCAAGACCCTGTACAACCGCAATAGAACTTCCCTGCTCCTATACTCAAATCATGATGGACAGGGAGAAGTAGATCATTTTCTCAGACTAGAAGCTTCAAACACTAGCCTGCATAGAGTTAAGGAGAGAGAGCAGAGATTTAAAAGGAACTTCAAAGATTGAATACAAACGTTGGCAATTCATGCTGATCAGTTGGGCAGTTGGACAGGAATTGTCAATGTAATTTAATACAGAAACATGTATTGTCATGCATTCAGGGAAGACTAACATGGGCTGGACCTATACAGTGAATGGTGGGGCGCTGGAGAGTGTTGTAGAGCGAATGGATCGAGGCGTGCAGGTAAATGTGGCATGTTTTTTTTTTTGTTTTTTTTTAATCAAAAATATTTATTCAAATATTAAAATAGTATTGACAATACAATAAAACAAAACACCACCATAATACAAGACGAACAAATATGCTAAGCAACTGCTAAACAATTATATTGCCATCCTTGTCAAGGATACATTCAACCCCCCTCGGTGCCCAGCTGTCCCGGAACTCCCTCAGGGTGCCCGTAGACAGGGCGTATTCCCTTTCCATCCGCACCCGGGCACGGACGTATCCCCGGAAAAGGGGCAGGCAGCCGGCTCGGGTCGAGCCCTCCAACGTCTGGTGCCTTGTCTCACGGATGGCCACCTTGGCCTTAAAAAAAAAAAAAAGTGGCATGTTGGTAGGGTGGTTTTCCCGATGTCTCCCAGCCGTTGCTGGGTGCCATATTTCTCGAGACACGATCGCCTCCTGGTCGATGAGATGCGACTGTGTCTCGTCATACCTGCGGCTTTTTCATTAGCCTCCGTGCACCCCACAGCATACGGCCGGGATGGCCCACAGCCGGAGCGTCGACTGCGCCCGTGGGCCCCAACGTGCCGACCTACGGCCGGGGTGCCTCTGACCCACAGCAGGAGCCGCCCTCGACCATGCTTACACATCTTCTTGTAGAAGGTTAGCGCGTTCTATGCCTTTTTGCCTGTGCATTTACGAGTTTTGGCTGCCGCGTTTCGTTGGCCTGCTCATTTTAATTCCACCGGTTCTGGGGGGGGGGAGGGGGAGGGGGGGGGGGGTTAATCCTGTAGTGTCACCTGATGGCCAGACCACTTACTGTCGAACCCTCGTCAGTGGCTACGGACTGTCACGTGACGCCATGGCATAAGGAGAGGTCCTAGTACTTAAGCAGATCTCATCTGGAGTTCATCAGTGTACACGTAGTTGAGCTCGAGGCAACATCCTCGCTCAGCAGCAGCAATGACTTAGTATGTTAGTGGACCAAATTTGCATGTATACCACAAATGTTATGTCTGAATTAAGCAACTGTTTATTCACCAGGTTTGGTACAGCTACAACCGATCCATTATGCGACCTGAAATAGTTCAACAAGTTCACATATTCATATTAATAGTTCCAGGACAGATCATTGGGTTTTAGTCACATGCAATCTGTTATATATTTTTCATCCCGATTACCATTTATCCAGCTATTTATCAGATGCCTTTTGTATTCTAGTCGGACTATCAACGATGAGTAGAATTGTGCTGAAATTCACCAAATATAATTCACTATCTTCAACTACCATTTAGGGGTTTTAACACTTGCAATGCCGTTGGCCGCGTGCCGAGTTCGCAGACTGTTGTATAACTTAACGATGTGATGGCAATAAAGCTAATTTTGTTATTAAATTTCCAGATGCACCAGAATTTGGCTATGAAGTGGACTGTGAGATAAGACATCTAAGTTTACAAGATGGGTTTTAATAAGTTGGAAACGTTTTCCAAAGAATGGGATATGGAATTTAACTCTGGGACATGTGACATTTTGCACATTGGTATGTAATACCATGGAAGGAATTGCATAGTAAATTGTATCCTTGTGGGGAGTGTTGTAAAGCAGAGAGATCTACAATATCAAGTGTACGGTTTGCCGTGAGTATCGATTCAGGTGAACAGTGTGGCGAGGAAAGCATTTGTCTCTCTTCTCTTCGACTTTAACTGTTTCGAGTACAAAAATTCGGTCATGGTGTACATTTGCACAAGTTGCTGATGAGTATTGTTCGCAAATCCGATCGTCCAGATATGGGAAGGATGCCATTAAGTTGGGAAGGATGTAGACGAATTAATTAGGAGGTTGTTCAAGAAGGAACTGCAGATGCTGGAAAATCGAAGGTACACAAAAATGCTGGAGAAACTCAGCGGGTGCAGCAGCATCCATAGTGCGAAGGAAATATTAAACGTTGCCTATTTCCCTCGCTCCATCGATGCTGCTGTACCCGCTGAGTTTCTCCAGCATTTTTGTGTACCTTTAATTAGGAGTTTACCTGGGTTCCCTGTTTTGAGTTATAGGCAGGGGTTGATAGGCTTGGTCGCTAATCTTTGGAGCATAAGACCCCGACGGGCGCTCCGATTGAGCTGTACAAGATCATGGGCGACAGGGGAATGTAAATCATTTTCTGAGGCTAGAAGCTTCAAAGACTAGCATGCATAGAGTTCAGATGAGAGAGCAGAGATTTAAACGGAACATGAGAGATTGAATGCAAACGTTGGCAAGTCATACTGGATCAGTTGGGCAGTTGGACAGGAATTGCCAATGCAAATAACTACACAAACATAGAAACATAGAACATAGGTGCAGGGGTAGGCCATTCGGCCCTACGAGCCTGCACCGCCATTCAATATGATCATGGCTGATCATCCAACTCAGTTTCCCATCCCTGCCTTCTCTCCTTACCCCCTGATCCCTTTAGCCACAAGGGCCACAAGAAACATGTGTTGTGTTCATTCTTGGAAGACTAAAATGGGCAGGGCGTAAACCGTGGATGGTGGGGCTCTGGAGAGTGTTATAGAGCAGATGGATCTAGTCGTGCAGGGAAAAGTGACAGGTAGGTAGGGTGATTAAAATTGCTTTTGCACATTGGCCTTCATCAGCCGATTGAGTATAGAAGTTGGGAGGTCATGTTGCATTGTTATAAGACTTTGATGAGACCACATTTAGAGTACCGTGTTCAGTTCTGCACACAATGTTAAATGGGAGCCGCCACACAGTAATGATCTTGGCAATCTACAAAAGGTGCAGAGAAGATGTACGAGTATCGCAAAGTTTAAAGAACATTTGGACAGGGTTTGTATAGGACATGTTTAGAAGTATATGGGCCAAACGCGGGCGAGTGCGACTAGTGTAGATGGGGCATGTTGGGTGGTGTGGTTGAGTTGCACTGAACAGCCTGATACCACACAGTATGACTCCATGATAATGCTTCATCTGTCTAACACGGTGGTTAGGCACATATGGAGTATTCATGGAAGGTCTGGATGACGCATTAAAGAGGCAACATGGAAGCTTTGGAAACGATACGAAATAGATTCACTAGAATGTTGTCCGGGCAAGAGGGCATGAGCTATAAGGGGAAAGTGAACGAACTTGGTGTTTGTATACTGGAGCGTGGGAGACTGATTGGCAACGTGATAAAGGCCTACAAGATTTTGCGAGGTAGAAATGGCGTAGATAATCATAGTAATTTTCCCAAACTACAACTGAGGACATATCTTTAAGGTAAGGGAAGTCATTTGGAAGGAGATTTACGATGCAAATCAGCGTTACACAGAGATTGGTAGGCCCTGCATTGGACTGCCAAGGGTGGTAATGGAAGCAGCAACATTTCAGAGCCATTTATACGGCCATGGGCAGACAGGGGGTGAGTAATATTGATCATTTGCAGACAGATGGGGTCAGAAAATTAACATCATGATCGGCTACGTCATCGCGGACCGTGGGGGCAGTTCATCCGCGATATCAACGTTTGAATCTCCCAACAATTAGGATGAATGGGTATTTGACCCAACTCTTTAACTGCTCCCTGAATTGAATCTGGGTTCCTACATAAATAAATGGGTTCACACAAAAGCTAAAAAGTTGAAGCATAAATGCACTTTCCTCCAGAAGGAAATTTGACGAATTAAAATTGGAACCAGAGAAATAAGTAAGTCTTGCAATTCGAACATAGAGGAACCTGATCAGCAGCAAGCACCAGAATATGATGAATGCACTGGAAATGCAGAAGAGTAATACAATGGATTTTCTCCGACTCTCCATCTCGGCGTCACTCTGTTGCTCCCCACTTTTTTTGGCCAAAAGCTTCCTTCGGATTTTAATGGCCATAAAGATGTGTCTGACGGTCAAAATGTTGAAAAGGAATATCAGAATGAAAGGAAGACACGGGGTACAAATACTTTGAATGCTGTCATAGAAACCCCATGCCCGTGAGCTATAGTATATTAACTTTACACTGCAGAGCCAAGGCACATCGTTAAGTATGAATAATGCCTCATATATAAAGTAATAGGGGATATGGCATAAACAACTCAGACCACCAATCGTTCCGATCACCACTTTCGCATTTTTCTCGGTGCAATACTTCATTTTCAGCTTTTGCCAACAAATGGCCACATATCGATCAAATGTAAACGCCACAGTCACCCAGACGGAACAATCACGGAATGCGATGATAAGAGCACAATTCAACTTGCAGACTGGTGTCAGTGAAAGGAAACTGAATGGGTAATAAATACCAAACACGCGGTTAAATACCACAGCCGTGATCAAAGCCAACAGGTCTGTCACAGCCATAGCCACCAGGTAGCAAGTGATACATCTGGACAGACCGCATCTTCCTCGGACCAGAATGGAAATCACCGCGATATTCGCTGTAAAGAGAAGAACATTTCTTATCAGTTAACAAATGAATGTAACAAGGAATGGAAACAATTTCGTGTAAATGACCATTGGTCTTAAACGAAGCTTTGTTCTTCAACGGGAGAAATATAACGTATGAGCGAAAATGGGGTGTAGTCGAAGGTCTGATAGGGACCTGAAATGCAGAAGTACATTTAAGTGAAGTTAGAAAAGCAAAGTTTGGGGATCAAGTCATGTTCACAAATATACATTAAAATAATTGTATTATATCACGTATAAAGCCACGTATTAACATATACACTCCTCGAGGAAAGAGATTGCAATGGATTAGAAGGCTGCTGACAATGTGTCCTTATTTATTAAAGCAGAGGTTTAATTTAATTTAATTTAGTTTATAAACACCGCGAGGAAACAGGCTCTTTAGCCTACCGAGTCCACCCCGACCAGTTATCACCCGTACACGAAGTGTATCCATGACGCCAAGGATAAATTACAGAACGCAATTCTTGCCGAGTACAGACGATAGTGATGATTAATAAGCCTTTAGACAAGTACATGAATATATGCAAAGAATAAGGCATATTTGCATCATGTTCAAGCAGATGCAATTCGCTTTCGACATAATTCCGACACAAGCATTGTGGGCCGAAGAGCACGATCCTTTTCTGTACTGCTGTTCATCTATGCTGAAGTATGGAGCTATTGTTATAGTCTGTGGCAGAAGAATGGGTTTGCGAAGTCAGTGGCCGCTGAACGATTCACACAAGGACGAAAGAAAAGCGGCGTTAAATATTCTAATTTTACCATCATTCTATTATTTTGTCTTATTCTTTGCGGGTTATTGCCGAGTAGTGTTATCGCAGCCCTGTCGACGTAAATGAGTGGTTAGTTGGAGGGATAGAATAATATTGCAATGATTCACGCTCGTTGTTTTAAAGCATCTACTAAAAACAGCAAATAAGAATGCAATACCGCGGCAGAAATGGTGCAAATATCAAACTCAACCTAATGATTTAATCGTACTATTCTGTTATTATAAATGTCCTTTAACACGTGCAATACTACAGCACGGGCAACGAAGAACGATATTAGAGTACGTGAAATGTTCAAGAAGGAACTGCAGATGCTGGAAAATCGAAGGTACACAAAAATGCTGGAGAAACTCAGCGGGTGCAGCAGCATCTATGGAGCGAAGGAGATAGGTAACGTGTCGGGTCGAAACCCTTCTTCAGAGTGATAGGGGGTGGCGGAGAGAAGGAAGGAAAAAGGGAGGAGGATGAGCCCGAGGGCCGGGGGATGGGAGGAGACAGCTCGAGGGCTAAATAATGGGAGGAGACAGCAAGGGCTAACAAAATTGGGAGAATTCAATGTTCATGCCCGCCAGATGCAAGCTCCCCAAGCGGAGGTTGGAACCTCATCCAACCCCATCTACTGCATCCGCTGCTCTAGATGTCAGCTGATCTACATCGGTGAGACTAATCGGAGGTTGGGCGATCGTTTCGCCGAACACCTCCGCTCGGTCCGCAAAAACATACCTGACCTCCCGGTGGCTCAGCACTTCAACTCCCCCTCCCATTCCCAATCCGACCTCTCTGTCCTGGCTCTCCTCCATTGCCAGAGTGAGCAACACCGGAAATTGGAGGAACAGCACCTCATATTCCGCTTATTCTCCCAATTTTGTTATCCCTTGCTGTCTCCTCCCCTTCCTTAGCCCTCGAGCTGTCTCCTCACATCCCCCAGCCCTCGGGCTCCTCCTCCTCCCTTTTTCCTTCCTTCTCCCCGCCACCCCCTATCAGTCTGAAGAAGGGTTTCGGCCAGAAACGTTACCTATCTCCTTCGCTCCATAGATGCTGCTGCACCCGCTGAGTTTCTCCAGCATTTTTGTGTACCTTAGAGTACGTGAATTCAGCAGTGAATTACTAATTGAATAATTTTACCTGGAATGCCGATCGCTGCAATAATAGGATAATAGATGGCGAACAAACGGCCTTTTGGTATTCCATGCATTCCGTCACCAGTTTGGAGCGCACTCCGCACTCTACACAAATATCTCCCTATTTATAGCTGAAGTCGAGAGAACATTGGAAAATGAGCACCTCCTTTAGTTCCCTTGGGTTCAGACCATCAGGCCCAGGTGAGTTATCTGCCTTCCGTTTACCTAACTCCATTTTCTGACTAATGTGAAATCCCTCCCATTTGTTCCCCTACTGTTTCCGGGAGATTTTTTGTACCTTCCTTAGTGAAGTCAGAACCAAAGTCCTCGTTTAATTGTACTGCTATTTACCTGCCTCCCATTATAATTTTTATAATTAATAGTTTTTTATTGGAGGAAAAAAATATATATAAATAATAATAATAAAAATAATATAAACAAAATAACCCTAACCCACCCTCCCTAAACACCCCTTGGCAGCTTATTTTTTCACAATCCAAATATATCACAAAATCAAATGCACTTTTTAACAATAATAAAGTAACAAAACAGAATAAAGGCGGAGCCCCACTGCAAAGGACCTACATTCGACTTAGCTAATCTTTTCCTTTTTACATACTTATATAGAATTTCGCAGTCAGTTTTCACATTCTCCGCAAGCTTTCGTTCATGCTATTTCCCCATCCTAATTACCCTTTGTCCTCTTCTGTTGTTTTCTAAATGTCTTAGAATAAAGGATATTAGATACTTTAGATAGTCTAGGAGCTAGTGGAGTCATAGAAGCCTAGAAACACAGAACACAGAAAATAGCTGCGGGGGGTGGGGGGGGGGGGGGCATTCGGCCCTTCGGGTCAGCATCGCCATTCATTGTGATCATGGTTGATCGTCCCCTATCAATAACCCGTGCCTGCCTTCTCCCCATATCTCTTGACTCCACTAGCCCCTGTAGCTCTATCTAACTCTCTCTTAAATCCATCCAGTGACTTGGCCTCCACTGCCCTCTGTGGCAGGGAATTCCATAAATTCACAACTCTCTGGGTGAAAACGTTTATTCTCACCTCAGTCTTAAATGACCTCGCCTTTATTCTAAGACTGTGGCCCCTGGTTCTGGACTCGCCCAACATTGGGAACATTTTTCCTGTATCTAGCTTGTCCAGTCCTTTTATAATTTAGTATGTTTCAATAAGAGCCCCCTCATCCTTCTAAACTCCAGTGAATACAAGCCTAGTCTTTTCAAACTTTCCTCATATGACAGTCCCGCCATCCCAGGGACCAATCTCGTGAACCTACGCTGCACTGCCTCAATCACAAGGATGTCCATCCTCAAATTAGGAGACCAAAACTGTACACAATACTCCAGATGTGGTCTCACCAGAGCCCGAAACAACTGCAGAAGAACCTCTTTTCTCCTATACTGAAATCCTCTTGATATGAAGGCCAACACTCCATTAGCTTTCTTCACTGCCTGCTGTACCTGTAAGGCAACTTTCAGTGACCGGTGTACAAGGACGCCGAGGTCTTGCTGCACCTCTCCTTTACCTAAATTAACCCCATTGCGATTATAATCTGCCCCTTGTTTTTGACGCCAAAGTGGATAACCTCACATTTATCACTATTATACTGCATCTGCCCACTCACCAAACCTGTCGAGGTCACCCTGCAACCTCCTAACATCTTCTTCACAGCTCACACTGCCACTCAGCTTTGTGTCATCCGCTTACGTGCTAGTGTTGCTCCTAATTCTCTCTTCTAAATCAATAATATATATGGTAAACAGTTGCGGACACAACACCGAGCATTGCGGCACTCCACTCACCACTGCCTGCCATTCTGAAAGGACCCGTTCACTCCTACTCTTTGCTTCCGGTCTGCCAACCAATTTTCTATCCATGTCAACACCCTATCCCCAATACCATGTGCTCTAATGTTAGTCACCAATCTCCCGTGCGGGACCTTATTAAAGGCTTTCTGAAAGTCTAGATACACTACATCCATACTTGTCACATCCTCAAAAAAATTCCTGAAGATTAGTCAAGCATGATTTCCCTTTCATAAATCGATGTTGACTTGGACTAATCCTTTTACTGCTATCCAAATGCCCCATTATTACCTCTTTAATAATTGACTCCAGCATCTTTCCCACCACCGAAGTCAGGCTAACTGGTCTGCAATTCCCCGTTTCCTCTCTTGCTCCTTTCTCCTAACATTAGCTATCCTCCAATCCACAGGAACTGATCCTGAAACTATCGAACATTGGAAAATGATCACCCATGCGTCCACTAGTTCTAGAGCCACATCCATGAGGACCCTGGGATGCAGACCATCAGGTCCAGGGGATTTATCATCCTTCAGTCCCATTAGCCTACCCAATACCATTTCTCGCCTAACGAAAATTTATTTCAGTTCCTCTACCCCCTTAGATCCTCTGTCCTCTAGTAATAACAATTATAATAATAATAATAATAATAATAATAATAATAATAATAATGGATGGGATTTATATAGCGCCTTTCTAGATACTCAATGCGCTTTACATCGCATTATTCACTCACTCCTAAGTCACACTCGGTGGTGGTGAGCTACTTCTGTAGCCAATGCTGCCCTGGGGCAGACTGACGGAAGCGTGGCTGCTAAACTGCGCCTACGGCCCCTCCGACCACCACCAATCACTCACACACATTCACACACATTCACACGCAGGCAAGGGTGGGTGAAGTGTCTTGCCCAAGGACACAATGACAGTATGCACTCCAAGCGGGATTCGAACCGGCTACCTTCCGGTCGCCAGCCGAACACATAGCCCATTGCGCCATCTGTCGCCCCATCTGTACATCTGAGAGATTGTTTGTGTCTTCCTTAGTGAAGACAGATCCAAAGTACATAGAAACATAGTAACATAGAAGCATAGAAAAATAGATGCAGGAGTAGGCCATTCGACCCTTCGAGCCTGCACCTCCATTCAATATGATCATGGCTGATCATCCAACTCAGTACCTATTAAACTCTTCTGCCATTTCATTGTTGCCCACGGTTGCCTCCACCTACCCTTAGAATCTTTCTTCCTTTTTGGAATGAAATGATCCTGCGTCTTCCGGAATATGCCCAGAAACCCCTGCCATTGCTGTTCCACCGTCATTTCGGCTAGAATCCCTTTCCACTCTACCTTGGCCAGCTCCCCTCTCATGCCTTTATAGTCCCCTTTGTTCAACTGCATCACTGACACTTCCGATTAAACGTTCCCCTTCACAAATAGCAGATTAAAACTAATCATATTATGATCACGACCTCCAAGCGGTTCCTTTACCTCGAGTTCTCTTATCATATCTGGTTCATTGTACAGCACTAAATCCAGAAATGCATTTTCTCTGGTCGGCTCCATTACAAGCTGCTCTCAGAATCCATCTCGGAGGCATTCTACAAACTCTCTTTCTTGGGGTCCGTTGCTGGGTGCATCCTTCGGCATACGGTCAGGATGGCCCGCAGCCGGAGCATCGCCTGCGCCCGCGGGCCCCACCCTGCCGTCCCACGGCCGGGTTGCCTCCGACCCACAGCAGTAGCCGCCCTCGACCATGCTTGCACATCTTCTTGTAGAGGGTTAGCGCGCTCTATTGCTTTTCGCCTATGCACTTACGAGTTTAGGCTGCCGCGTTCCGTTGGCCTGCTCGTTTTACTTCCACCCGATCTAGGAGGTGGTCTGTGGCGTCACCTGATGGTCAGACCTCGTCACTGGTTACGGGGACTGTGAGATGACATCATGGGTTAAGAGGAGGTCCTAGTGCTTAAGCATATCTTACCTGGAGTTCTTCAGTGTACAGGTAGCTGAGCACGAGGCAACATCCTCGCTCAGCAGCAGCAGCAATGACTTAGTGTGTTAGAGGACCAAATTTGCATGTATACCTACAATGTTATGTCTGAATAAAGCAACTGTTTATTCACCAGGTTTGATACAGCTACAAAAGATCCATAATGCGACCTGAAATAGTTCAACAAGTTCACATATTCATATTAATAGTTCCAGGACAGATGGGTTTTAGTCACATGCAATCTTACATTTTTCATCCTGATGACCATACATCCAGGTTATAATCAGGGGCCATTTTTTAATTTTAGTCGGAATTTTAGTCGGAATAATTGTTCGGCACGGACTTGTAGGGCCGAGATGGCCTGTTTCCGTGCTGTAATTGTTATATGGTTATATGGTTATCAATAATGAGTAGAATTGCGCTGAAATTAATCAAATTCAATATCTTCAACCACCATTTAGGGGTTTTAACACTTGCAGTACCGCTGGCCGTGTGCCGAGTCTACAGCAGCCTGTTGTATAACTTAACGATTTGATGGCAATAAAGCTAATTTTGTTATTAGATTTCAAGATGCACCAGAATTTGGCTATGAAGTGGACAGTGAGATAAGATATCTACGTTTACAACAGGGTATTAATAAGTTGGTAACGTTTTCTAAAGAATGGAACTCTGAGACGTGACGTTTTGCACTTTGTTCTGTAATACAAGGGATGGAATTACCCAGTAAATTGTATCCTTGTGGAGAGTGTTGTAAAATAGAGAGACCTGCGATATAAACTGTACGGGTTGCCATGAGTGGCGAGTCATGTGAACAGTGTGGCGTGGAAAGCATTTGGCACTCTTCTGTTCGTCTTGACCTGTATCGAGTACAAAAGTTGTGTCATCGTGATACATTTGCACAAGATGTTTATGAGGCACCCTTGAGTATTGTACGCAAATCCGATCGCCCAGATATGGAAAGGATGCCATTAAGTTTGGAAGGATGTATACGAGATTAATCAGGAGGTTACCTGGGTTCGCTGGTTTGAGTTATAGTTCAAATTCAGGTTCAAGTGAGTTTATTGTCATGTGTCCCTGATAGGACAATGAAATTATTGCTTTGCTTCAGCACACAGAACATAGTAGACATTTACTACAAAACAGATCAATGTGTCAATTTACCGTAATATAAAGATAAATAAATAACATTATAAAGTGCAAATAACAGATAATTGGTTATTAATAATTAAAGTTTTGTCCGAGCCAGGTTTAATAGCCTGATGGCTATGGGGAAGTAGCTATTCCTGAACCTGGTTGTTGCAGTCTTCAGGCTCCTGTACCGTCTACCTGAAGGTAGCAGGGAGACGAGTGTGTGGCCGGGATGTTGTGGGTCTTTGATGATACAGCCAGCCTTTTTGAGGCAGCGACTTCGATAAATACCATCGATGGAAGGAAGGCCAGAGCCGATGATCGACTGGGCCGTGTTTACTACTTTTTGTAGTATTTTCCTCACCAGGGCGCTCAGGTCGCCGAACCAAGCCACGATGCAACCGGTCAGTATGCTCTCTACTGTGCACATGTAGAAGTTAGAGAGATTCCTCCTTGAGAAACCGACTGCCCGTAATCTTCTCAGGAAGTAGAGGCGCTGATGAGCTTTCTTGATAATTGCATTAGTATTCTCGGACCAGGAACGATCTTCAGAGATGTGCACGTCCAGGAATTTGAATCTCTTGACCCTTTCAACCATCAACCCGTTGATATAAACGGGGCTGAGGGTCCCCATCCTACTCCTTCCAAAGTCCACAATGGGTTTGATAGGCTTGGTCGCTATTCTTTGGAGCATAATACACCGAAGGGCGCCCCGATTGAGCTGTACTACATCATAGAAACATAGAAACATAGAAAATAGGTGCAGTAGTAGGCCATTCGGCCCCTCGAACCTGCGCCGCCATTCAATATGATCATGGCTGATCATCCAACTCAGTATCCAGTACCTGCCTTCGCTCCATACCCCCTGATCCCTTTAGCCACAAGGGCCACATCTAACTCCCTCTTAAATATAGCCAATGAACTGGCCTCAACTACCTTCTGTGTCAGAGAGTTCCAGAGATTCACCAATCTCTGTGTGAAAAATGTTTTTCTCATCTCGGTCCTAAAGTTTTTCCCTTCTATCCTTAAGCTGTGACTCCTTGCCCTGGACTTCCCCAACATCGGGAACAATCTTCCTGCATCTAGCCTGTCCAACCCCTTAAGAATTTTGTAAGTTTCTATAAGATCCCCCTCAATCTCCTAAATTCTAGCGAGTACAAGCCGAATCTATCCAGTCTTTGTTTATATAAAAGTCCTGACATTCCAGAAATCAGTCTGCTAAAACTTCTCTGCACTCCCTCTATGGCAATAATGTTCTTCCTCAGATTTGGAGACCAAAACTGTACGCAATACCCCAGGTGTGGTCTCACCAAGACCCTGTACAACCGCAGTAGAACTTCCCTGCTCCTATACTCAAATCACGATGGACAGGGAGAAGTAGATCATTTTCTCAGACTAGAAGCTTCAAACACTAGCCTGCATAGAGTTAAGGAGAGAGAGCAGAGTTTTAAAAGGAACTTCAAAGATTGAATACAAACGTTGGCAATTCATACTGATCAGTTGGGCAGTTGGACAGGAATTGTCAATGTAATTTAATACAGAAACATGTATTGTCATGCATTCAGGGAAGACTAACATGGGCTGGACCTATACAGTGAATGGTGGGGCGCTGGCAGTGTTGTAGAGCAAATGGATCGAGGCGTGCAGGTAAAAGTGGCATGTTTTTTTTTTGTTTTTATTTTTTAATCAGAAATATTTATTAAAATATTAAAATAGTATTGACAATACACGATCGCCTCCTGGTCGATGAGATGCGACTGTGTCTCGTCATACCTGCGGCTTTTTCATTAGCCTCCGTGCACCCCACAGCATACGGCCGGGATGGCCCACAGCCAGAGCGTCGACTGCGCCCGTGGGCCCCAACGTGCCGACCTACGGCCGGTGTGCCTCTGACCCACAGCAGGAGCCGCCCTCGACCATGCTTACACATCTTCTTGTAGAAGGTTAGCACGTTCTATGCCGTTTTGCCTGTGCATTTACGAGTTTTGGCTGCCGCGTTTCGTTGGCCTGCTCATTTTAATTCCACCGGTTCTGGGGGGGGGGGGGGGGGGGGGGTTAGTCCTGTAGTGTCACCTGATGGCCAGACCACTTACTGTTGAACCCTCGTCAGTGGCTACGGACTGTCACGTGACGCCATGGCATAAGGGGAGGTCCTAGTACTTAAGCAGATCTCATCTGGAGTTCATCAGTGTACACGTAGTTGAGCTCGAGGCAACATCCTCGCTCAGCAGCAGCAATGACTTAGTATGTTAGTGGACCAAATTTGCATGTATACCACAAATGTTATGTCTGAATTAAGCAACTGTTTATTCACCAGGTTTGGTACAGCTACAACCGATCCATTATGCGACCTGAAATAGTTCAACAAGTTCACATATTCATATTAATAGTTCCAGGACAGATCATTGGGTTTTAGTCACATGCAATCTGTTATATATTTTTCATCCCGATTACCATTTATCCAGCTATTTATCAGATGCCTTTTGTATTCTAGTCGGACTATCAACGATGAGTAGAATTGTGCTGAAATTCACCAAATATAATTCACTATCTTCAACTACCATTTAGGGGTTTTAACACTTGCAATGCCGTTGGCCGCGTGCCGAGTTCGCAGACTGTTGTATAACTTAACGATATGATGGCAATAAAGCTAATTTTGTTATTAAATTTCCAGATGCACCAGAATTTGGCTATGAAGTGGACTGTGAGATAAGACATCTACGTTTACAAGAGGGTTTTAATAAGTTGGAAAAGTTTTCCAAAGAATGGGATATGGAATTTAACTCTGAGACATGTGACATTTTGCACATTGGTATGTAATACCATGGAAGGCATTGCATAGTAAATTGTATCCTTGTGGGGAGTGTTGTAAAACAGAGAGACCTGCGATATCAAGTGTACAGTTTGCCATGAGTATCGATTCAGGTGAACAGTGTGGCGAGGAAAGCATTTGTCTCGCTTCTCTTCGACTTTAACTGTTTCGAGTACAAAAGTCCGGTCATGGTGTACATTTGCACAAGTTGTTGATGAGTATTGTTCGCCAATCCGATCGTCCAGATATGGGAAGGATGCCATTAAGTTGGGAAGAATGTAGACGAATTAATTAGGAGGTTGTTCAAGAAGGAACTGCAGATGCTGGAAAATCGAAGGTACACAAAAATGCTGGAGAAACTCAGCGTGTGCAGCAGCATCTATGGAGCGAAGGAAATCGGAAACGTTGCCTATTTGATTCGCTCCATAGATGCTGCTGTACCCGCTGAGTTTCTCCAGCATTTTTGTGTACCTTTAATTAGGAGGTTACCTGGGTACACTGTTTTGAGTTATAGGCAGGGGTTGATAGGCTTGGTCGCTAATTTTGGGAGCATAAGACCCCGACGAGCGCCCCGATTGAGCTGTACAAGATCATGGGCGACAGGGGGAAGTAAATCATTTTCTGAGGCTAGAAGCTTCAAAGACTAGCATGCATAGAGTTCAGGTGAGAGAGCAGAGATTTAAAAGGAACATGAGCGATTGAATGCAAACGTTGATCAGTAGGGCAGTTGGACAGGAATTGCCAATGCAAATAAATACAGAAACATAGAAACATAGAAAATAGGTGCAGGAGTAGGCCATTCGGCCAGATGGGGTAAGAAAATTAACATCATGATCGGCTACGTCATCGCGGACCGTGGAGGCAGTTCATCCGCGATATTAACTTTTCAATCTCCCAACAATTAGGTTGAATGGGTATTTGACCCAACTCTTTAACTGCTCCCTGAATTGACTCTGGGTTCCTACATAAATAAATGGGTTCACACAAAAGCTAAAAAGTTGAAGCATAAATGCACTTTCCTCCAGAAGGAAATTTGACGAATTAAAATTGGAACCAGAGAAATAAGTAAGTCTTGCAATTCGGACATAGAGGAACCTGATCAGCAGCAAGCACCAGAATATGATGAATGCACTGGAAATGCAGAAGAGTAATACAATGGACTTTCTTCGACTCTCCATCTCGGCGTCACTCTGTTGCTCCCCACTTTTGTTGGCCAAAAGATTCCTTCGGATTTTAATGGCCATAAAGATGTATCTGACGGTCAAAGCGTTGAACAGGAATATCAGAATAAAGGGAAGACACGGGGTACAAACACTTTTAATGCTGTCATAGAAAACCCATGCCCGTGAGCTATAGTATATTAACTTTATACTGCAGAGCCAAGGCACATCGTTAAGTATGAATAATGGCTCATATATAAAGTAATAGGGGATATGACATAAACAACTCAGACCACCGATCGTTCCGATCACTACCTTCGCATTTTTCTCGGTGCAATACTTCATTTTCAGCTTTTGCCAACAAATGGCCACATATCGATCAAATGTAAACGCCACAGTCACCCAGACGGAACAATCACGGAATGGGATGATAAATCATTGCTGGAACACTTTATTTTGTTCAAGTCCGAACTTTATTTTGTTCAAGTCCGAACTACTGCGGAGACTTTAAACTAGAGATCTTTATTCGGACTCTGAAGTCGAAGTGAACACTCGGAGTGTAAACAAAGGGTCCCGTCCTGAAATGTCACCTGTCCATTACCTCCACAGATTCTGCCAATGGTATTTTCTATAGCCCCGTGTTTCCGTCACAACTATTGCTCGCAGAATTTGAGTTGAAATGGGATGATATGCCATGTTAACAATTTAACACATTTTCTTCACTAAATATCCGATTCAGTTCGTAAGAAGATTCCATTTTGTTTTATCAGAGTGTAATATTTTCTGTTTTAAATCAATTTACAGGCCTTGGTCAGCGACGTTTATATAGACACATATACACACATACTGTATATATATATATTCGGGTTCAACTTTCTTCTACATATATATATATATAATTACTGCACTTCGATGGCATCTCCCTTCGCCATTTCGTTTGCATCGTGTCTATCAATCATGCCATACGGTTGCTCCGAACTCCATGTTTTGTTTTGCTTTTTTTGTCGAGATGAAGTGTTTCCAATAAGTTTCGCTGGATCTCCGAAACAAGAACACTCTACACTTTGGCCGTATTCCCGTCGGTACAATCCACGATTGTCCCTTAATTACGTTGTTCAACGTACGCTGCTAATACATCTGTATGATGATATAATGACTTGCAATGTAAATACATATTTTTTTGTCCTCTCCTGCAGTATTAGACGTCCAGCCGTGGTGCCCTTGTGGACAAATTACAGCAACATTGCGTTCTTGCAGCTGACATATTTGTAGTTAAATGTTCACCCATCCCCACAAGCACTTCACGCATACTCGTCCCCAAAGTCTGCGATGCGCATTTTACCAATACCTCTATTGTATAAACATTTAATAACAGTGTGTGCAGGAGAGAACTAAAATAAATAAAAGTTGTAAGGTGAGGAGAATTGGCTGCGCGGCCACACGACGAATGGAAGAAAGGAGGTGAGATGAGGTATAAAAGTTGGGAAATCATGTAGCAGCTGAAAAAAAACTTTAATTCGATCAGATATGGAGTATTATGTACAATTCATTTTGCCACATTATAGGAAGCAAGAGAAGGCTTCAGGATGGGTGCCTTAGGGGTCACCTACATCATGCCCGCGTTGAGAATATTAGGTGTAAGGAATGTCACTGATAACTGATCATTTGTTGTATTTTTCATCGTCGGAATACTTATTTGTCGTGTTGATGCGTTGACGTGCATGTAAAGCTGCATAAAGTAAGAATATGATTCTTCCGATCCCGTTTCAGATACCAATTAAACTCTCCTTGTTATTGGGTCCTAAAAGGATGGATTATTTTCTCGGCAGTGACGGAAGCTGAGTGGTCGAAGTTTACTAAATTATGAGGGCGTGCATAAAGTAATAGGCAGAGTCTTTTAATCCGGGGTGCAAACATAAATTCCAAAGCACGAGGTTTAAGATGTCTTTGGCGGGGGGGGGGGGGGGGGGGGGGGGGGGGGGGGGGTGCATGAAGTTTGAAGGTCATTTGCTAAGCAATATTAATTTGGAGCATTGGCTGCATAGAATGCGTTGCCAGTGTAGATTGGAGATCATAACGACATTTAAAAGGCATTTAGACCGACAAATAAACAGCCGGGGATTGGAAAGGTACCAACCTCTGCAGGACAATGAAATTGTTAGCTTAAATTTTGTGACAGATGTACTGTGTTATATTGTATATGTTATCGTTGTTTGTTCAATAAGAGTATCAAAGATGTTCACCTCTTACAACAACTGTAATTCTTCGAGAGCTTACGTATTAAGTCAAATGGATATATCACAGCCTTCTTTAGCTCTTCTCTGAATTTCCTCTGGGTCCCTGCATAAATGCACGTGTTAGTGCAACAACTCCAGAGCTGGAGCATGTATCCACTTTCCTGTAGAATGAATCTTGGGTCATTGAAATTGGATCCTGCAAAATACTACCGCTTGCAAATCGCACATAAAATAAATTTACAACATACGTCAGCCACAATATTAGGAAACTCCCAGATATGGAAAGTAGTAATACGATGGACTGTTTCCGGTTCTCCATCTCTGGGTCACTCCGATTCTCTCCTTTGCTTTTGCCGCAGAGTCTTCTGCGAGCTCTATTGGCAGCTAGAATGTTCCTGATCGTCAGAGCGTTGAGAACGATGATCAAAAGGAAAGGGAAACATGGGGTCAGGATACGGTCTAACCATTCATAAGCGGCCCAACCAGTTGATGTGTAAAATGCTGAGCGTATGCCGCAGAACCAGCGCACATTTTCTATGATGTACAACGGTTCATACATAAAGTAGCATGGAATGTTTCTAAGAAGACTGAAGGCACAAACTGTACCTATGACCGCCGCCGCCGTTTTCTCATTGCAGTATTTAATCTTCAGCTTCTGCCAACAAATGGCCACAAAGCGATCAAAGGTGAAAGCGACAGTTAACCAGACCGAGCTGTCTCTGGCTGTATATGTCAGGTCTGCAGTAATACTACAACCAGTAGTGTGGGTTAGAAAACTCAGCTGGAAATAAATACCACGGATTCGATTCAATATCACCGCCGTAATCACGACCAGTAGATCCGACACGGCCATGGATACCAGATACAGGGTGATAGATCTGGAAAGACCACACCTTCCTCTGGACAAGATTACAATCGCTACAAGATTTGCTGCAAGGAAGAAAGAGCGGAATAAGTATGGTACCTAAAGTAGAATTCCTTACAAATACAACTGCCTTACCGATGGAGCGTTCAGCGATCGCTGGAAAACGTACCTGGGACAGCAAACGCGGCAAACACAGGATAGTATATTGCAAATACGGGGCCAGTGACCGGATTATGCATTTTACGACAAGTAGTTGGACCCGTGTCCACGGACCGCCATATAATCCTATATTTATACTAAATGGTAATTCGACTGAGACATTTATATTACAACATAATTCGTGTTTGCTACACGAACACGAGTAAACAGACCATAATCGTCATTGATAGGATTACTATTTTTAGTTATATTGCAGAATTGTACATTTGACTATAATCACAATCTGGACAGTTCCACCTAAAGGACTTAATTACAAAATGCCGTTTGTTTTTTGCCCTTTATCCATTCACTGATATAATATTATAGAGAATGTATTTAGTCGGGAAGTTGCACCATTTTGGATAAACGAAGTATTCAGCTGTAGAGTTTTCACCTCTTTGCAGGGGAAAGGGTTGCATTGCGGTCTTCCTGTTTATTAGGTAAACGTGTAAAAGCTGTTTAACAGGCCCCGACAACCAACATTCGTTCATTCCAATATTTATAAGGATAAATGGAACATAAATTTGAGAATTTCTCCTTGGATATTCCTTCTACTGAAGTTGCTTCGGAATTCTCAACTAAATGCACGCAGTGTGAATGTCCAGGAATCACCAGTCCAGTGCACCTTATCTATTATCTGTAAATGATTACCACTGTCGGTGTGGATTCGTGGAGAAACTGATTGAGATGCAAACGAGGAAAGCGTGCTGGAAAATAATCGTCGAAAGGGATGGATTGAATTTCTCTGAACTTGGCATAGAAACATAGAAACACAGAAACATAGATAATAGGTGCAGGAGGAGGCCATTCGGCCCACATCGAGCCAGCACCGGCATTCATTGTGATCATGGCTGATCGTCCCGTATCAACAACCCGTGCCTGCCTTCTCCCCATATCCCTTGACTCCACTAGCCCCGAGAGCAATATCTAACTCTCTCTTTAATCCATCCAGTGATTTGGCCTCGACTGCCCTCTGTGGCAGGGAATTCCATAAATTCACAACTCTCTGGGTGAAAAAGTGTTCTCACCTCAGTCTTAAATGACTTTCCCCTTTATTCTAAGACTGTGGCCCCTGGTTCTGGACTCGCCCAACATTGGGAACATTTTTTCTGCTCCTAGCTTGTCCAGTCCTTTTATAATTTTCTATGTTTCTATAAGATCCCACCTCATCCTTCTAAACTCCAGTGAATACAACCCTAGTGTTTTCAATCTTTCCTCATATGACAGTCCCGCCATCCCAGGCATATATTTGATGGTCCCTTTCTGCACTAGAAAAACGAGAAAATAAGAGCATGTTCTTATGAAATGGCAATAACTTGGAAAGTTTTTGTCGCAATCGATGAAACCTGCAATTGACCTTTCCAATCGAGGCGTTGCACGCCCTGCTGAGGATATCAATGTTTTCAGTTTCCATTTCAGACTTGCGTCCAACCCGCAGCCATCAACGTTAATTCTGTCAACTACTGCTGCATATTGATGGCATAACATAACTCCCCTTCCCCACTTCACAATTTCAAATGGGATCATGCACTTCGCAATATAGAAGCGAAGCTTAGATTGTGTGCTCACTTGGCACAACACCTGTTTCAAGACCACGAGAGCGATTTGCATCCCGCCAGCCTCCCACTTTAAATTCCTGTCTCACCGTTGCGTTGATCTATCGGTCTCTGCTCTTCTGTATTGTTACAACGAACCGGGGAGCAAGCTTGAGAAACACATCATTTTTCGTCTGGGCTCGTTGCAGCCTTCCAGATTCACGCTGAATTCGACAACGTAAGGTAAGACGCTGATACCATAAATCCATCGGCCAGTTAGAGGAATCAGACATTCGGCCCTTCAATCCTGTTTCATCTTTCAATAGGGTCGTCCTCTGTCCTGCCTAGACCCCATAACGTTGCCCTCCTTTGCTGATTGATTAAAAATAACAATCCCGTTTTTGAATATATTCATAGATTGAGTTTCCACAACGTCCTAATGCACAAATTCACATATTTTGAAATACATTTTTCTTGGTCACCTCAATCTTAAATAGGCATTCCTTTCCTCTGATAACTGCCCATTGGATACACTACGAATGATAGCATCCTCCCTATGTTTATCCTCGCAAAGTCGCAAAGAAGTTTACGTCTCATTAAAACCACGTCCTTGCCATTCTAACGTCTCCAGCCGCGCCTCATTCAAGACGTTTGTCGTGAGACAACCCCACCTTGTCGAGGATTAGCCTCATGAACCTTGTATCAATTGCTTCCGATTATGTTATGCCATTTCTTAAACAAGGGACCGGATCGTCCATAATGGTACAGATGCGCCTTGTACAGGTGCAGTAAAATACATAGGTTTATATACCAAAGCCCCTGGAAATAAAACCAGTAAAACATTCACCTTCCTGATATCCTGTTGCACATCTATGTTAATCTGCATTCGTCGTTTCATTTACAAGGACCCCTAACCTACAGAGCTGCTCGTTTCTGCATTTGTTCCCTTCCAAACGATACGGGGTTTTTTTTTTATCATTCTTGCCTCCGAAATGAATATGTTCGCATTTCCCACATACAGCTCTATTTCAATCTTTTGCCCATTCCTGATAACTTGTCAATATTCTGTGCCTCAGAGGGCGGTGGAGGCGGTTTCTCTGGATGCTTTCAAGAGAGAGCTAGATAGGGCTCTTAAAAAGAGCGGAGTCGGGGGATATGGGGAGAAGGCAGGCACGGGGTTCTGATTGGGGATGATCAGCCATGATCACATTGACTGGCGGTGCTGGCTCCAAGGGCCAAATGGCCTACTCCTGCAACTATTGTCTATTGTCTACTGTCTAATATATATTTGTGATCCTCCTCGCTGCTTGCATTCCCATCAATATCTACGTCCGCCTCAGCGTAGGCTACAGTATACTTTCCATCTCCCAACCCATTAATATTTTTGGAAACAGTTTTAGTTCCAGTATTCATCCGTGGCTTTTTCCGAATTGTTGCAGCTTGCTAATATAAAAATCACCCTCGTCTGCATTTATGATCCTCCTATTTCCATGTTGCCCGCTCACTGTCTTTTTAATTTACATAACAAATTAATAGAGTCACAGAGTTATAGAGTCATACATAGTGGAAACAGGCACTTCTGCCCAACTCGCCCACACCGGCCAACAAAGTCCGAGCTACACTACTCGAACTTGCCTACGCTTGATCCATATCCCTCAAAACCTGCCCTATCCACGTACCTGTCTAACTGTTTCTTAAACTAGGGGATGGTCCCAGCCTCAACTACGTCCTCTTGCAGCTTGTTCCATACACCCAACACCTTTTGTGTGAAAAAGTTACCCCTCGGATTCCTATTAAATCTGTTCCCCTTCACCATGATCCTATGTCCTCTGGTCCTCCATTCCCCTACACTGGACTCTACCCTGATCTATTCCGCTCATGATTTTGTTTACCTCTCTAGATCTCTCTTAGATCTCCCCTCGTCCTCCTGCGCTCCATGAAATAGAGCAAATTAGTTGGAAAGTTGAGCAGAGGAATAGGCCGATGGATTCGACAAGTGCGCAATCAAATCTAGATAAGACATATACAGTAAATAATTTGGTAGAGTTTTAAAAACCGTCTGTTGAGTAAAATATGAAACGCAAACAGATATCCAATATCAAAAATCACACTACTACTAATATAAGAATTAAAGATTAAAAAATAAGTTGTTGCGGAACGGATAGGCTGACTTACCTCTCCGGGTTTCGTAAATGTAGCGACGTAGGAGATTGTTTCTGCATCGGGCGGACACATTTTACAATTTAATCGCAAGTTGAGTCTCCTGCACCAGAGAAGTAGTGGAGGGTAGGGCAAACTAACAGAAGGCTGTGAAGTGGTTATCAAAACAGAAGCTATTAAAAGGAACCGGGATGACATTTTTGGGGAGGGGGGAGCGGATTAACCGTTTGAAAATGTCCATGCAAATTGTTGTGATTGCCCTCTTTCCACTCCCTATTGGAAATTGGAACAAAAATATCACGGCGGTCTACTTGTAATATTATTCACCAACCCATCACCGCATTACCGCCGTCCATCTGAGGAATCACTGGCTTCCCATTTCCCACCGGATCATCTACAAAATCCTGGTGCTCACCTACAAATCCCTCAACCACTTGCCCCCCCCCCCCTTATCTCACTGACCTCCTCTCCCCCTACCAGCCCTCACGGTCCTTCAGATCCATTTCAGCCGGTCTCCTCTCCGTTCTGAAATCCAACCTCTGCAATTTTGGAGACAGAGCTTTCTCCAGGGCAGCTCCCAGGCTCTGAAACTCCCTCCCACAATTGATCCGAACTTCTGAGTCCCTCACCATCTTCCAGTCCCGCCTCAAGACCCATACCTTCACCTCTGCATACCCTTAGACCCATGTCCCCCTTCCCTTTGCATCTGTCTTACTGCTCTATTTTGTTTTGTTCTTGACTCACCATGTAAAGCGACTTTGATTCCTTGAAAAGCGCTCTACAAATAAAATGTATTATTAATATTATTATAAAATTCCTTCATCGGTGCCAGGAAAACCAAAAAACAGAACATCAGGTCTTTCCGCTGATCATCGGGATTACATGGGCTCTGGAGGCGCAACTATTCACTTTTATGACTGCGACAAAATTTATCAATTTATGAATGGGCCACCATACCATGTGCACTGGTAAATACATAATGAGGGACTCAAAGGTACACAAAAAAAGCTGCAGAAACTCAGCGGGTGCAGCAGCATCTATGGAGAAGAAAGGAAAAAGGAGGAGGAGGTGGAGCCCGAGGGCTGAGGTAGAGAGGAGGAGACAGCAAGGGCTAACACAATTGGGAGAATTCAATGTTCATGCCACCAGGATGCAAACTCCCCAAGCGGAATATGAGGTGCTGTTCCTCCAATTTCCGGCGGTGCTCGCTCTGGCCGTGGAGGAGGCCCAGGACAGGGAGGTCGGATACGGAATGGGAGGGGGAGTTGAAGTGCTGAGCCACCGGGAGGTCAGGTTCGTTAATGCGGACCGAGCGGAGGGGTTCCACGAAACGATCGCCAAGCCTCCTCTTGGTCTCACCGATGTAGATCAGCTGACATCTCGAGCAGAGGATGCAATAGATGAGGTTGGAAGAGATGCAGGTGATTCTCTGTCGCACCTGGAACGACTGCATGGGTCCTTGAATGGAGTCGAGGGGGGAGGTAAAGGGACAAGTGTAGCATCTCTTGCGGTTGCAAGGGAAAGTGCCGGGGGAGGGGGTGGTACGGGAGGGAAGGGAAGAATTGCAAGGGTGTTACGGAGGGAACTGTCTTTGCGGAAGGCAGGTGGGGGGGGGGGCAGATGTGGCGAGTGGTGGGGTCACGTTGGAGGTGGCGAAACTGACGGTGGATTACTTGTTGTATGTGACGGCTAGTGGGGTGAAAGGTGAGGACTAGGGGGACTCTGCCCTTGCGAGTGGGGGGATGGGGAGATAGAGCAGTGTTACGGGGTATGGAAGCGACCCTGGTGCGAGCCGCATCTATGGTGGGAGAGGGGAACTAACGTTCCCTGAAGAATGAGCACATTTCAGATGCCCTGGTGCGGAACGTCTCATCCTAGGAGCAGATGCGGAATAGACGGAGCAATTGGGAGTAGGAGATGGAGCCCTTACATGAAGTAGGGTGGGAAGAAGTGTAGTCCAGATAGCCATGGGAGTTAGTGGTGGGAGGAATGTCAGAGTGGGTATAAACATTTAAATGTTCGATCCTCGAAGGGGAGACACCACAAAGGCGATTAATTGCTCCAGGACAATACGCGACAAAAAAACATTCGTAACGATTTGTTGGATACATTTTATTCACGATATGGCGACATAATGCTATATACTGCACATAATTTTCCAGGAACATTTCAGCAACATCTATCCAACGGCTGGCGACAGTAATGGCTGCCGCGCAAAGTCTGTTTGTCCCTTCCTTCTTTGTTGTTTTTTTGGATGTGCCAAATGTATATCTGTAGTGTTCTTTAGCTTGTTTTATGTGCGAGGGAGGGGGGGGGGGGGGGGGGCGTGGAGTTGGGAAAACCCTTTTCGAATGCATTACATCGGCGGATATGCGAATTTGTTCGGTATCGTATCTCAGTCCGCACTGCGGCCTCACATCAAGGAGTTGGTGGCCTTTGCAGGAGACTGTCTTCGTGCGCTCCAACCGCGGGAACCTGCGAACTGCAAAACCCCAAACACGGGTGAACAAAAGGAGGAAGACTGATTGAACTTTATTGCCTTCCATCACAGTGATCACTGTGGTGGATGTTTATGTTAAGTTCTATCGTTCTTTTTAATTGTGTTGAGTTCTTTTAATTGTATGGTTGCATGGTAACTCAAATACCCCTGTACCTCTATTGGTGCATGTGACAATAAATGTGAATCTGAATCTGAGTAACTCAGCGGATCAGACAGCATCGCTGGAGAACAAGGATATGTGACGCTCAGGGTCAGGACCCCACTTCAGATACAGCGTGTCTACTACCATCATAAGAAACAGTCTGAGTCTGAAGAAAGGTCCCGACCAAAAACGCCATTTGTCCGTTTCCCTTTTCAAAAGCTGCCTGACCAGCTGAGTTGCCACATCACATCGTGTGTTGCTCAAGGTTACTGCACATGCCGTCTCTTGTGTCCCCCCATGATCCCGATAGGCATTTGCAAAGCTGATTGCTTAAATTCTGCTATTATTGTAACAGAGCAAGCCACCCAAGTAACTCCCCGGAGGTTGCCTTGGGGTCTATAGGTTAAACCATTCTGCATGCAGTGTTAGATGTGTTCTCAATTCTGATAAACATGCATGGAATACCGGAAGGTCTCCTATTTGCCATTTACTATCCAGTCCTGGGAGTTATTGGAGTTACGGGTAAAGTGTTTTTATTAGTGATTTCCTCTGGTTATAATGTTCGATTGTAAATCTAACGTCTTCTCTGAATGAAAGTGATACAGCACTCGGGAAACGACGATTATTACGGCTTATATGAACTTCCTTCGCCCGATTTAATATATTACGACTTCCGAAATGTTCCACTACCGATGTGTATCATTAAATCGAAGAACAGAAAATAAAGGAAATATTCATGTTCAATCAGCTTCTGTCGAAAAAGGGAAAATAGTTGACATTCTCACTTTCAAGGAAGCATCTCAGTCCAGAAACGTCGCCTTTCACCAATGGGTAGACACAAAATGCTGGAGTAACTCAGCGGGTCAGGACGCATTTCTCTGATGCTGATCTGAGATGCTGCCTGCCACGCTGAGTCACTCCAGCAATTTGCTTCTACCTTCGATTTAAACCAGCATCTGAAGTTGTTTCCGACATATTTTGTCCATTCACCAATGCTGTCCCGTCGGATAAGTATTTCCAACATGCTCTATTCCTATTTGTATCCTTAGTTTTATAGTATTGCTACCAGGTTTTGTGAATTGGGGTTATGAATTGCAAAATAGTTATTACAATGCGTTTATGGCATGGTTGTCCCATTGGCCCCATTATTTTGTACATTCTTTGATATGATATCTGCGATATCCGAAACGATTTGTTTCCGCCTTGTTTCGTTTCAACTCCGCCAGTAACGGAACAAAGCACTGTATTGAAACTGCTGTTAGAAATTCCGTTGTGGAATTGGATCGATGAGAGGGCGCAATAATGTCGGTGCGACTCATCAGGCTAATGGTATTCATTGTTTACTGACACGGACAGACCTGATGAGATTTTAGCTTTTTTGTTCCTCGTTGTTTGAGGTCTGGGATGTATTCATTGACTAGCACTTGCTATTTTTCCACCTACAGCTAATCTGGCAGTGATTGTGGTACTGTCCCGTGGAAGGTGCGGCCTTTCCAAGTGCATCACTTGCTATCTGGTGGCTATGGCTGTGACCGATCTCTTAGTCATTATCACGGCTGTGATATTTAACCGGGTGGTAGGTATATATTTCCCATTCAGCTTCATGTCCATCACTCCAGTCTGCAGCGTCAGCTTTGCTCTAATTTATGGAATCCAAGACTGTGCAGTCTGGGTGACAGTGGTGTTCACACTTGACCGATATATAGCCATTTGTTGCCAGAAGCTGAAAGCAAAGTACTGCACCGAGAAAACAGCGGTCATTGTCATAGGAACAATTTGTGCAGTAAGTTGTGTCAGAAGCATTCCATGGTATTTTATATACGAGCCTTCATTTATAACTGACGGCGTACGTTGGCTCTGCCAAATAAAGTTATCTTTCACTACCTTGCCTGCATGGGTTGCCTTTGATTGGATTCACCGCATCTTAACTCCATGCCTTCCATTCTTTATGATACTACTTTTCAATGTACTCACCGTCAGACATATTCTAGCTGCAATGAGAACTCGAAGGAGATTAATGTCCAACAGAAACGGAGATAATCAATGTGACCCAGAAATGGAAAACCGGAGAAAATCCATCGTTTTGCTCCTGTTAATATCTTGCGGTTTCATCCTGTCCTGGGTGTTAGTTTTCATCACATTTCTTTATGTTCGGATTGCGAAGGGTCGATATTTCTCGGGTTCTAACTTCAATGATTCAAATTTTACGTTGGAGGAAAGCGGATTTATGCTTCAGCTTTTGAGTTCATCTATAAATCCATTCATTTATGCAGGAACGCAGCAAAAAATCAAAGAGGAGTTAATGAATGGGGTAAAATATCCACTGAATTGCATTGTTATGTTATTTAAATTATACTGACTTGATTTCCATTTAATCATCCTATGATGTATTATATCCGTTGATTCAGTTACTGTCTCCAGTTCGAATCGTGCATTAACCCAATCTCATGTGTTGCATATAAAGTGAACTTACAGATATGGACGGGCATGGAGACATTGGAAATCGAGCACTTGATTGTTTAGAGGCAAATGGCACTCTGGCCAATGAATTGAGATTATACGCGGTCTCTGAAATGTATGTCTCATGCCTCGTTCACCATGTACAGACAGATGAACTCGGAGCAAGAGAACGCATTCAATCACCTGAGCTTCCCCCGTCAAGCAGTATCACCGTTGATCTAACTGTAAGATCCGTTTTTCCGCTTTTTCCAGTAATTATTCATCAACCTACCTCCACCTTTAATATTCAAAAAATAATATATAATATTTGCTTTAAGTATCATTTTAAGAAGATATTTTCAAAGACCCACGACTCGCTGAGAGAAAAAAACACATCACCAGATGAGAATCAAATTACGGAAGATTCGATTATTGTCGTCACGCGAGATTACAATAAATTGCTTATTGACATGCAGCTCACAGACTAAACAATATCAAACAATGACAGATAAATACAGCAAATGCAAAAGAGCAGGATGGGGTAAAGATTGTATTGCAATCCGAAAAAGTGCAAACTGAAGTACTGACGACTCCTTTCTTGTTTCTTGAAAATGCAGCCAGCATGATCAGAAGCCCACTCCACACTGGCCACACTCCTATGTAATTCCTGCCATTAGGAAGTAAGCATATGAACTTCAAAACAGTAACGTCTGTGTTCGGGAGCAGCCTCTTTCATTCTCATATCAGATCATTAAACACTGCTACCAAATACACGCAGCGCCGGAGACCCGGTGTCTATCGCGGCGACGGGTGCTGTCTGTACGGAGTTTCTACGTTCTCTCCGTGAACGCGTGGGTTTTTTCCGAGATCTTCGGTTTCTTCCCACACTCCGAAGACGTAGAGGTATACAGGTTAATTAGCTTGGTGTTTGTGTAAATTGTAAATTGTTCCTCGTGTGTGTAGGATAGTGTTAATACGAGGGGATCGCTGGTTGGTGCCGACTCGGTGGGCCGAAGGACCTGTTTCCGCGCTGTATCCCTGAACTAAACTAAATAAGCTCCGAAGTACATGAAAAGGCGGCATTTTTTTTTGTCTTTGCGCTATTATTGTTCGTTTACATAATTGTGTTGTTTATTACGATGTTTACTAAGTACTATGTTTAAATTATGTTGTGCTGCTGCAAGCACGAGTATCTTTGTTCAGTTTCGGCGCATTTGACAATAAAACACCCTTCACTCTTGTAAATAAAGGCCTTTCACTCCTGATACAAAGTCTTATCCCGCATCGTATTTTCTGACGTTTTCGACTTCCGTGTGTATGCCCTGCAAATGTTTTCTGAAGTACCTCTAACACGTCTACATGCTTTCTTAAAAAAAGGTGATCAGTGCTATACTTCACACCTTTTCTTATCAATGCTCGATGTAACAAAAGCATTAAATGTACTCACAATAACCAACAATAGTATGTGTTGTCTGCTTGCAAACTAATTCCTAGCGAACCATGTGTAAAGGCGGCAGGTTACTTTGCATCTCAAAGTTCGGTTATATCTCACAATTTACTCAAAATTTAATTTAATTTATCATCCTTTGGTCCTCTTTGCAACTAAGTTTCCCACCTGTTATTGGCAATCGGCAAATTTAGCAACCACTCATTTGCAGCTTTCATTTAAGTTACTTGTGTAGGTTACATAATATTGAGACTTATGCACTTATACCACTGGCACATCACTTGTTATATTTATCCATCGGAAAATAGACCAAATTATGCTAAGGTCCATTTCTTGTCAGGTAGCCAAACTCCAATAATCCGAGTAGGTTATCTCGTATACGACGAGCATTCATTTTCTGTAATGATGTTTGATGCTGCAATCTATCAGATGTGTTCAGAAAACCCAAATGTATCAACATTATCGTTTCACATTTATCCGCTGCACTTGCTACTGGACTCATAGAACTAAACAGCATGAAAACAGAGCCTTATAAACTGAGCTGGTTTCATCTGACAGCATTTATTAATTATTGTGGGAAATTAAATATCTTATTATGCAAAGAACCTTAGATTTGCTGAGATTGGCTAGATAAAAGAAATGTGGACAATAGGATAATGGAATCTCCGGTCAAAATTCCACAACATTCTCCTGGGCCCTGCCATTTATTGTGTACTTCATGCTTTGGGTTAACTTCCTCAACTGCATAAATTCATGCTCGTTCGAGTTCCTCTCCATCTGTTATTCTATGATCCAATTCCCCAATTGGTGCAGATCTTGTTGTGGTTTAGGCATTCATTCCTCTCCGCCACACAACTCATACCTTCATATGTTCAACGAAACAGAATTCTTGCTCTCAACCCAATTCTCCCGCTTTCGCCCCATAGCTCCTGCCAACCTTACTAATAAATAATCTGTCATTGATGGCCTCCACGGCCATCTGTGGTAATGAATTCCACAGACACACCACCTTCTGACGAAATAAATTCCTTTTTACCTCCTTTCTAAAGGCACATCCTTTTAATCTGAGTATATGGCCTCAGGTCATCAACTCTCCCACTGTTGGAAACATCCTCTCCACATTCATTCTATCGGGCATTTTACTCATCCCTAAGTTTTGGGTCCCGTCACATTCTTTTAAACGACAGATTACAGGCCTTAGTGCCTATAAACGCTCATCATATGTTAACACAATCATTCCTGGAATGATTCTGGTAAACCTGCTGGGACCGTCTCCAAGGCCAGCACAGCCTTCCTCAGATTTGGCACAAAACTACTCACAATACTGTGCTTGATAAAGCCTCAGCAATACATCTCCATTATTATATTCTAGCCCTCTCGAATGAAATGCTACCATTGCAGTCGCCTCACTAACTCATTGATTGTCCCCTGTAACAATACTGATACGGCGAAGTGTTTTCTAATCCGAATGATTAACATGCATGGCATCAACATGGCATCAACAGCGGATCCAGCTCAGATCCTGCCACAAACCTCCAATCTGGAAAACTACCTGGATAACAACTCTCCACTACCACCTTCTGATACCCACCACCAAGCCAATTCTGTAGCCATTTGGTTAGCTCTCACCGAATCCCAGATCTTAGCCTACGTTTAAGGAACTTGTCAAAAACGTTGCGAAAGTCCATGTAAACAATGTCCAAAGAACTGCATTGGTCACTGGTTATTCCCAATTAGTCCTGACTGTTCTAAGTGCAAATAGATCATGCCTGTCAAATCCCCACACATTCATTTACTACGCTCTCGAGAAGGTCGATCCGCAGATTGTCTTTCAGCCCTTCCCCAATATAGGCCAAATGCTATCCACGCTCCAATAGCCCAGGACGTCACCTCTGGCGAAGGAAGATACAAATCACTTTTGCCAGGTCCCCGGCATTTCTATACTTCCTTTCCACGGAACCTCATGGTATATCTCGGCAGGCCGTTATCCACGTATTCGTTCCTCAACACTGCCAGCACCCCCTCGCCGTAACGGCCGTGTGCTTCTGGACGTCCCTATACTATTCCTCCAATTCCCTTGTATAAACTTCTCTATGGTAAATGAAGATGAGGTATTCATTTAAGACCTCGTCCATCTCGTATGGCTTCACGCGTAGACGACCATACCACTATTAAAATAACCTGTTCCCCTTTACTTTTAATATAGTTATAGGATCCATTAACTGTCCCCTTTACCACATGTGCCAAGCATAGCTTCTTGTTATCCTTCTGACGTGCTTCTTAAGCGTGCTCCTACCCCTCTTCTGCTGCCACCCATTTTTAAAAGAACAAATTCCCTTTTCAGTTTCTGTTTCAATTTCAGTTTAGTTTATTGTCACGTGTCCCGAGTACAGTGAAAAGCTTTTGTTGCGTGGGAGCCAGTGGAAAGACAATACATGATTACAACCGAGCTATTCCAAGTGTACATATCAATGATCAGGGATTAGCGTTTAGTGCGACGTTTCGCCAGTAAAATCCGATCAAGCAAAGTGCGAGGGTCCCGTGTGAAGTAGATGGTTGAACCCGAAGAGAGACACAAGATGCTGGAGTATCTCAGTAGAACAGGCAACATCTCTGGAGAGAAGGAATCGGTTTCGGGCCGAGACTCTTCTTCAGCCGTCAGGGGAAAGGAAACGAGAGATATAGACAGGTATAGAATAAATGAATGAAAGATATGCAAAAAAGTAATGATGATAAAGGAAAATGACCATTGTTAGCTGTTTGCCCAGTGAGAACGGGAACCTGATGCGTCTTTGGTGGGGGAGGGAGTGTAGGGGTTACTTGAAGTAAGATAAATCGATATTCATACCACTGGTTTGTAAGCTGCCCAAGGGAAATAGGAGACGCTGGTCCTCCAATTTGCAATTACCCTCACTCTGACAATGGAGGAGTCCAAGGACAGAGAGGTCAGAGTGGGAATGGGAAGGGAAATTAAAGTATTTGTCAAACGGAAGATCGAGTAAGTCCAAGTGGTATGAGCAAAGGTGTTCAGCGAAACGATCGCCCATTCTACGTTTGGTCTCGCCGATGAATAAGATTCCACATCTTGATCAACGGATACAGTAGATGAGATTGGAAGAGATGCAATTGAACCTCTGCCTAACCTGACAGGACCGTCATGGTCCCTGGACAGATTCGAGGGAGGAGGTATAATGACAGGAGTTGCATCTCGTGCGGTTGGAGGGGAAGGATTTGCCGATTCGAGGACACACGTGCGAGGGTCTCATCTATGATGGAAGAGGCGTTCCCTGTTCACTGAAGAAATGAGGACTAATCAGGTATCCTATTATGTTTTGGGCGCAGATGCGGCATAGATGGAGAAACGGGGAAAAGGAGATAAAGTATTTATAGGAAGCAGGGTGGGAAGAAATGTAGTCGAGACAGTTGTGGGAATCAGTGGGTTTGTAATAGATGCCAGTCCATAGTCTATCTCCTGTAATGGAGACGGTGAGATCAAGAAAGGGGAGGGAGGTGGCGGAGATGGTTTAAATGAATTTGAGTGCATGTTGGACATTGGTGGTGGTTGTGCTAGATAATACTTCTGGATTGCTCTCTGGTTGCGGTAGGATGGTTCAGTTGCCTGATAACAGATGGGAAGAAAGTGGCCGTGAACCTGGAGGTATGCGATGCACACCTCTGTACCCTTTGCCCGATGGGAGAGGGGAGAAGAGGGAGTAACCAGATTAAGAATAGTCCTTAAATATACTGTTGGACTTGCCGAGGCTGCATAAGGTATTACTTGAGTGAATGGCAGGGAGGTTGGTTTGTCTAATGGTCTGGTGTGCGTGTCGTCTGCGAATGTGTAAATTGAATTAGATTTGTACATGGCTGCACATTCGTGGGTGTACAATGAGTAAAGAAGGGGGCTGAGAACGCACGTACATGTATCATTCTTTGCATAATTGCCATGACATTTATGATGTTCCCTAGTTTAATATCGTTGATAGTAGCTTATAGCACTTTCCCATTGATAGATTGAAGGTAACAGAACTGTATTTTATGTTCCCTTGTACAAAGCAAATTACCCTCACGGTTAGCAAGGTGTAAATTTTCCTGAATTTTCACCACCTGACATATCTCCCCTGCAACAGGCTTTATAACAGATATTACATTCTGCCTGTATCTCTCTCACTGCCGCGAGCCAGTCATCCACGTCCCCAATATCGACACCCAAACCATTCCCACCCTCCTGCCATTTCCAAGCCTCACACATTCATTGTCCAGCATAAAATGTAATATTACTTATGCCATTTTATCAAACGCCCGTAATATGACACATTACTTTTTTTCTCAATCCTCAAAATAAATCTTTGCTTTAAGACACCAGCGTTATTTTTTCGTTCAAGTCCAAACAATTATTCGTGGATTGAACCGCACAAAAAACCTCCAGACAAAATGCTGGTGGAACTCTATGAGTCGGGCAGTATCTATGGAGGGAATATGCGGACGAAATTAGAAACGAGATCTTTATTCGTACTCTGAAGTCGACGTGATGACTTAGAGTATGAAGAACGGTCCCGACACCTGCCCATTACCTCCACAGATTCTGCCAGGCATGCTGACTCCCTACAGCACTTTGTGTTTTCTATAGACCCGTGTTTCCGCCACAACTATTGCTCGCAGAATTTGTGTTGGAATTGGATGATATGCCAGGTAAATAAATTTACATATTTTACTCACATTGTACATACTTCACGTTCCAAATATCTGACAATTCATGAGAACGTCCCATTGTTTTAACCGTAATATTTTCTGTTGTACATCAGTTTACAGGACACTGTAATAGGTAGAGAGGGAGAGGGAGGGGAGAAAATTAGAGATGGAGGGTAGGCGGAAGGGGATGGGGTTAGAGAGGGGGAGGGGCAGAGAGGGATTGGCGCACAGAGAGAGGGAATAGTGAGAGAGAGGAAGGGGGTATTGGGAAAGGGAGTGGGCAGAGTGTGGGGGAGGGAGGGTAGAGAGGAAGAGGGCGAGGGAGGGAGAGTGAGGGGGTAGTGGGGGAGGGGGTAGAGAGGGTGGGAGAGAAGATGGATAGGGAGGGGTAATCTACCTGCTCCAACCCTTCCCATCTCCCTACTCCACACCCCCACACCCCCATCTCCCTCTATCACCCCACTCCCCACCCTGTCACCCTCCTCCTCATTTCCCTCATCTTCCTCCCTCACCCCCATACACTGCCCCAGGACCTACCCAGGTCGTAGAGCAGCGCCAGGACCTGGAACTCGGCCTGGTGCTCGTACTCGGGCTGGGGCAGCTGCCACCACTCCTCGTTCACCGCGAGCGCTTGAGTGCCCCTCCCTCCCGGAGTGTCCCGTCCTGCCTTGCGAGTGCATTGTGATGTCACTCTGGGTTTTTTTCGACATGGGTGAGTTTTTTGGGACTGTTTTTAAAATTTTAAGGGTTATTAACTTCAGAACTATAGATGGGAATGCGACAGGAAGATGTTTATTCCCAAGACGGGAAAAATGGCAGGATGGTATTTGAAAATGGGAAGGTTGTGGACTAGCGTTTGGAATAAGATAGGGAAAGCAGATTGACACATCGTGGGCACACACACACAAACAAGACAAATACTTTAATTATATGGATATATTATATTCGGATTGAAACTTTCTTATATATATATATATATATATATATATATATCTATATATATACACACATTTAATTACTGCACTTCGAGAGCATCGCCCTTCACCATTTCTTTTGCATCCTTTCTCTTAATCATGCCACACGGTTTCTCCGAACTCCATGTTTTGTTTTGCTCTCTTTGTCGAAATGAACTTTTTCCAAGAAGTTTCGCTAGATATCTGAAGCAAGAACTCTCATCACTTCGGCCATATTTCCGTCGTTACAATCCATGATTGTCCCTGAATTACGTTCTTCATCGTACAGCGCTAAAAAAAAATCTGGATGCTGACATCATGACTTACAAAGTAAATACATAGTTTTATTTTCTCTCCAACAGGACTAAACGTTTCGTCGCGGTGTCCTTGCGGAAAAAGTGCAGCAACATTGAGTTCCTGCAGCTGACACATTTGTAGATAAATGTTCTCCCAACCGCACAAGCACTTCACGCATGCTCATCAGCAATGTCTGAGATGCGCATTTTACCAATACCTCTGTTGTATAAACATTTAGTAACAGGATAAATTGTGTGTTGGAGAGAACTGAAATAAATTAAATTTGTAAGGTGAGGAGAATTGGATGCGCAGCCACACGACGAAAGAAAAAGAGGAGGTGAGATGAGGTATAAAAGTTGGGAAGTCATGTTGCAGCTGTAAAAAAAACTTTAATTCGACCAGATATGGAGTATTGTGTAGTTCAGATTGTCACATTATAGGAAGCACGTGAAGGCTTCGGGATAGATGCTAAAGAGGTCCCCAGGATGTTGCGCGGATTCAGAATGTTAGGTGTAAGTAATGTAAATGATAACTGCTCATTTATTGTATTATTCTTCGTTGCAATACTAATGTGTCTTGTAGATACGTTAACGTGCCGTAAAGCTGCAGACAGTAAGAATTTGATTGTTCCGATCGCGTTTCAGATGGCAATGAATCTCTCTTGACTATTGACTCCTAAAAGGATGGATTGTTTCTCTGGAGCGACGGAAGCTGCGAGATTAGCTGCTCGAAATTAACAAATTGATGAGGGCGTGCATAAAGTAATAGTCATAGTATTTTAATCCAGGGTGGAAATATGAATTCCAAAGCCCGAGGTTTAAGATGACTTGCCGGATGGGGGCATGAAGTTTGGAAGGGCATTTCCCAAGCAAGTATTTTTGGACCGAGCGCATTGCATAGAATGCGCTGCCAGTGTCGATTGGAGATCATATGCTGTAGCAACATTTAAAGGGCATTTAGACCGATCATTAAACAATCGGGCATTGGAGGGATACCAACCTCTGCAGGACAATTACATTGTTAGCTTAACCTTTGTGGCAGATGTACTGGGTTATACTGTATATGTTAACGTTGTATGATCTATAAGAGTATCAAAGATGCGCATTTCTTCCAACAACTTTAATTCTTCGAGAGCTTGCGTATTAAGTCAAATGGATATATCACAGCCTTCTTTAGCTCTTCTCTGAATTTCCTCTGGGTCCCTGCATAAATGCACGTGTTAGTGCAACAACTCCAGAGCTGGAGCATGTATCCACTTTCCTGTAGAATGAAGCTTGGGTCATTGAAATTGGATACTGCAAAATAACTACCGCTTGGATATCGCACATAAAATAAATTTACAACATACGTCACCCATAATATTGGGAAACTCCCAATATGGAAAGTAGTAATACGATGGACTTTTTACGGTTCTCCATCTCTGGGTCGCTCCGATTCTCTCCTTTGCTTTTGCCGCAGAGTCTTCTGCGAGCTCTATTGGCAGCTAAAATGTTCCTGATCGTCAGAGCGTTGAGAAAGATGATCAAAAGGAAAGGGAAACATGGGGTCAGGATACGATCTAACCATTCATAAGCGGCCCAACCAGTATAAGTGTAACATGCTGAGCGTATGCTGCAGAACCAGTGCATATTGTCTATGATATACAACGGTTCATACATAAAGTAGCATGGAATTTTTCTAAGAAAACTAAGAAGGCACAAACTGTACCTATGACCGCCGCCGCCGTTTTCTCATTGCAGCGTTTAATCTTCAGCTTCTGCCAACAAATGGCCACAAAGCGATCAAAGGTGAAATCGACAGTTAACCAGACCGAGCTGTATCTGGCTGTATATGTCAGGACTGCAGTAATACTACAACCAGTAGTGTGAGTTAGAAAACTCAGCTGGAAATAAATACCACGGATTCGATTCAATATCACCGCCGTAATCACGACCAGTAGATCCGACACCGCCATGGATACCAGATACAGGGTGATACATCTGGAAAGACCACACCTTCCTCTGAACAAGATTACAATCGCTACAAGATTTGCTACAAGGAAGAAAGAGCGGAATAAGTATGGTAGGTAAAGTAGAATTCCTTACAAATACAACTGCCTTACCGATGGGGCGTTGAGCGATCGCTGGAAAACGTACCTGGGACAGCAAACGCGGCAAACACAGGATAGTAAATTGCAAATACGGGACCAGTCACCGGATTATGCATTTTACGACAAGTAGTTGGATCCGTGTCCACGGACCGCCAAATAATCCTATATTTATTCTAAATGTTAATTCCATTGAGACATTCATATTACAACATCATTCGTGTTTGCTACACGAACACGAGTAAACAGACCAGAATGACCATTGATAGGATTATTATATATAGTTATATTGCAGAATTTTACATTTGACTATAATCACAATCTGGACAGTCCCACTCGAAGGATTTAATTGCTAAATTCCTTCAGTTGTTGCCCTTTATCCATACACTGAAACAATATTATAGAGATTGTATTTAGTCGTGAATTTGCTGCATTTTGGATCATCGAATTATTGAGCTGAAGAGCTTTCACCTCTTTGCAGGGGATTTATAGCAAAAGGATTGGAGTATAGGAGCAAGGAGGTTCTAGTGCAGTTGTACGGGGTCTTGGTGAGACCACACCTGGAGTATTGCGTACAGTTTTGGTCTCCTAATCTGAGGAAAGACATTCTTGCGATAGAGGGCGTACAGAGAAGGTTCACCAGACTGATTACTGGGATGTCAGGACTTTCATATGAAGAAAGACTGGATAGACTCGGCTTGTACTCGCTAGAATTTAGAAGATTGAGGGGGGATCTTATAGAAACTTACAACATTCTTTAGGGGTTGGACAGGCTAGATGCAGGAAGATTGTTCCCGATGTTGGGGAAGTCCAGAACAAGGGGTCACAGTATAAGGATAAAGGGGAAATCTTTTTGGACCAAGATGAGAAAAATATTTTTCACACAGAGAGTGGAGAATCTCTGGAATTCTTTGCCACAGAAGGTAGTTGAGGCCAGTTCATTGGCTATATTTAAGAGAGAGTTAAATGCGGAAGGTATCAGGGGGTATGGAGAGAAGGCAAGTACAGGATACTGAGTCGGATGATCAGCCATGATCATGTTGAATTGCGGTGGGCTCGAAGATCGAATGGCCTACTCCTGCACGTATTTTCTATGTGTCTATGTTTCTGTGAAAGGGTTGCAAAGTGGGTTTCCTGTTTAGTTGATAGGTAAACATGTAAAAGCTGTTTAACAAACCCCGAAAACCAACATTAGTTCATTCCAATATTTAAAATGATTAATGGAACTTAACTTGAGAATTTCTACTGGAATATTCTTTCTACTGAAGTTGATTCGGTATTCACAACTGAATGCATGCAGTGCCAATGTCTAGGAATTACCATTCCAGTGCATCTTCATCAATTATCTGTACCATATCCTTCCGTAATCTGAAAAACATTAATCGTGGAACTCAACAGACTAATCAGTAACTCTCGTCATCCTACTTCCCCCCCACTCAGCATTGCTAACCTGGTTGACCACTGCAATGACTGTTTATCCCACTCATTAAACCCCTTGACTCCTCTGAAAGCCCGTACAGTCTCTTTTAGCAGGTCATCTCCGTGGTACACTCCTGAACTCCGCCATATGAAAATGGTGGGCCGGCTTCTGGAGAGACTTACAAAGAAAACTAGACTAACTATTCACCACCAAATACATACAGATCATCTTCTCTCATATAAAAATGTCCTGACTGCTGCTAAATCCTCCTACTCCTCCAACATCATCAACAACAGTGAAAATAACACTCGGACTTTATTCTCCACTGTCAACAAACTACGTAAGCCTCCTGAAACCTCGAATCACCACTGCTCAGTGTAATACTTTTTTGGACTTCTTCAGTACCAAAATCACCAACATTCATCACCAATTGAACTCTTTCTCAGCTTCTGCTCACAACAGCCCACCCTGGACTTCCACACTGGACTCCCCATCTCCACCCTATCTACTTTCCAGCTTCCAACAGTCAAATAAATAACTAAACTCATCACCAAATCCAATAACTCCTCCTGCTTGCTTGATCCCATCCCTACTGTCCTGGTTAAATCCTGTCTGCCCTCTATCTCACCCATCATAACGTCCATATTTAACTCCTCCCTATCAACTGCTACTGTCCCTACATCTCTCAAAACAGCTTCTGTCACCCCGATTCTAAAAAAAACAGGTTCTGATCCAAACAATCCAAATAACTACCGCCCCATCTCCAACCTCCCATTCATCACTAAACTTCTGGAAAGGACAGTAGCGACACAACTTCAAGTCCACCTTCAAAACAATAACCTCTAGGAACCATTTCAGTCCGGTTTTAGCCACAATCATAGCACTGAAACAGCCTTGGTAAAAATTACAAATGCTCTCCTCTCGCAGCTGACACCGGCCACTTATCCATCCTGATCCTCCTCGACCTCACAGCCGCCCTTGACACCATCTCCCACCCAATTCTTCTGCAACGTCTATCTGCCACCGGCATCAACAACAATGCACTACTTTGGTTGAGGACCTATCTACACGACAGAAAACAGTTCATCCAGGGAAATAAAGTCACAACCACAACTGGCACAGTCACCCATGGTGTTCCTCATGGATCGGTGCTGGGGCCACTGCTTTTTATCATCCATATTCAACCTCTTGGCAATATTTTCCGGCATTTTGGAATCAATTTTCACTGCTACGCCGATGATACACAACTTTACCTCTCCACAAAACCAAACACCTCCCTTCCCCCAACTGCCCTCACCACCTGTCTTCAAGCTATCAGCAAATGGATGTCACTCAACCTTCTAAAACTCAATGGAAATAAAACAGAAATCATGCTAATTGGCTCAAAGTCCACACTCTCCAAAACCCACCCGTTCACCATTTCAGTTGATGGCTCACCCATACCCACCACCTCCCATGTCAAAAGTCTCGGCGTAATTCTGGACAGTACACTTTCCTTTGGCCCCCACATCAGCAATATCACACGCTCTGCATACTTTCATCTCCGCAACATCTCCAGACTCCGCCCCTCCCTCCCTCTCCAAAGACAATACAAAAGCCCTCATCCACGCTCTGGTCACATCCCGCCTCGATTACTGCAACGCCCTCCTCACTTGCACCTCCAATAAACGTCTTCATCGCCTCCAATGCATTCAGAACTCTGCAGCCCGGATCATCACCCGCACCAGATCATCGGACCACATCACACCCATCCTCACTCAGCTCCACTGGCTCCCTGTGCACCACCGGATTAACTACAAGATTTTACTGCTGACCTTCAAAGTCCTACACCACCTTGCTCCCCAATACCTCTCTGACCTGCTGCTACCATACACTCCTTCCCGGTCACTTCGTTCCTCCTCGGCTGCAATTTTAACTGTCCCCACATTTAGACTCAGCACCATGGGTGCCAGAGCCTTCAGCTGCTCTGCCCCCACGTCTCTGGAACACTCTCCCACCTCCCATCCGTCACCTGGACACTATCGATCAATTCAAATCACAACTCAAAACACACATGTTTAGATTAGCATTCCGACATAACTTCCACCATGTTCACCCTAATTTTAATGACTTAAAATGTTTTGTGTATTTTTTGTTTTTTTTGTTTTTAATCAACTTGATTTTAATATTGATAAATGTATTGTGATTTTATGTCCTGTCAGGTGTCCTTGGGTGTCCAGAAAGGCGCCAGCAAATAAAATGCATTATTATTATTATTATTAAATTATCACTACTATACGTGTGGAATCGGGGTAAAACTGATTGAGATGCTACAGAGGAAAGGGTACTGCAAGGGATTGGTTGAGTTTGTCTGAACCTGGCATATCTTTGATTGGTTAAATTGTTATATATTCTGTCCCAAGAAAACGGGTAACGTATTATTGGAAATAGGAGCAAGTTCTTATGAAATGGCAATAACTTGGAACGTTTTAATCGGAATAGATGTTACCTGGAATTGACATTTTTAATCCAGGCACTGCACGACCTGCTGTGATATCAACGTTTTCAATGTCCATTTCAGGCTTGCGCCCCACCCGCAGCCATCATTGTTAATTCCGACCATACTGTTGCATCTTGAATGGATTATCCTTCGCAGATTCAACAAAATCCTACCGCCTTCACATATTCCCCCCACACCCTCTTCACAATTTCAATGGGGATCGTGCACTTCGCGACATAGAAGCCAAGCTTAGATTGTGTGCTCACTTGGCAGAACATCTGACCGCAGACCACGAGAGCGATTTGCATCCCGTCAGCCTCCCACTGTAAATTAACCATCTCACTCTTGCGTTGATCTATCGGTCTGTGCTCTTCTGTATTGCTGCAACGAAGCTGGAGAAACACCTCTTCTTCCGCCTGGGTTCGTTGCGGTCTTCCAGATTCAAGCTGAACTCTACAACGTAAGGTAAGGCGCTCCGTTTGAGACCATACATCCATCAAGTGCAGGTAGAGGAATCAGTCATTCGGCACTTCGATCCTGTTCCCTCCTGTAATAGGGTGGTACACCATGTTTTCTCGTCATCTGACCTGCCACGACCTCATAACGCTGCATTCCTTTACATAGAAACATAGAAGCTAGGTGCAGGAGGAGGCCATTCGGCCATTCGAGCCAGCACCGCCATTCATTGTGACCATGGCTTTAGTGATTGATTCTTTTTAAAACTATCCCGTTTTTGAATATATTCATAGATTGAATCTCCACAACATTCTGATGCAGATATTCACATTTTTGAAACAAAATATTCTTGTTCCCAATCGTAAATAGGCATTCCCTTCCTCTGATACCGACCCATTGTATTCACTATGAAGGATAACATACTCCTCACGTTTAGCCTCGCAAAGTCGCAAAGACGTTTACGTCTCACTGACACGACGGCCTTGCAATTTCCAGTCGCGCCTCATTCAAGACGTTTGACGTGGGACAACCCGACCCCCCTCCCCCCTCCCCCCATATCCAGGATCAGCCTGATGAACCTGCCCTTTTTTATTAAGAGGTCAAATCGTCCACAATAATCCCGATGCGCCTTGTACAGGTGCAGTAAAATACATAGGTGTTTACTCCAAAGCCCCGGGAAATAAAACCAGTAAAATATGCACATTTCTGATATCCTGCTGCACATCTATGTTCATCTGCATTCGGCGTTTCATTTACAATAACCTCTAAAGTACTTAGTGCTTGAACCTCTGTCCTCTGGTCCTCGAACCCCCTCATCTGGACAAAAGAGACTGTGCCTCTACCCGATCAATGCCTCTCATGATTTTCTATACCTCTATAAGATCTCCCCTCATCCTCCTGCGCTCCATGGAACAGAGCAGATCAGATGCAACGTTGAGCAGAGGGAGCGGCAGATGGAATTCGACAAGAGCGAAGTCAAATCTGGGTAAAATATACATATACAGTAAAGAGCAGGGCACTAAATAACATCGATGAACAAAAGGAACGTGGTCGAAATGCTCCTTGGTAGCTGCAAGACAGATAGATATCGTGGCGGATTAGGCACAAGGCAGGCTTACCTTCATGTTTCACGGTATAGAATGTAAACGTAGGGATAGTGTGCTACAATTTTACAAAATCTTGGCGAGGTATCACTTGAAATAATGTGCTGAGCTCTGCTCGGCACCTTGGGAAGGGGGTTATTGCATTGGAGTGCAGAGAAGATTCAACAAAATCACAATCACAATAATACTTTATTAGCCAAGTACGTTTTGCAATTACGAGGAATTTCATTTGCCGCCAGTCATACAAATCAAAAGCAACGGAACACAAAACACATGTTAACATAAACATCCACCACGTTGACTCCTCCACATTCCTCACTATGATGGAAGGCGAAAAACTGGACAACTTTAGTTACAGAGGATGCTAGTAAGCTGGAAAGAGTGCAGAGACGCTTGACCAGGTCTCAAGACCACGATCTACAGGTAAAGGTGGACCACATTCCTCAGAGCTCATGAGACCAATGCGTGATCGTATCGCCGTACATAAAACCACGAGGGGAATAGATAGGGTGAATACACAGTCGTTCGCCCAACGAAAGGAAATCAGGAACCAGAAGACATGAGTTTAAGGTAAGAAGAGCAACATTTAGTAGGAGAATGAGGGGCAAGCTTTGCAATCAGAGGATGGTGGTATTTGGAACAATCTGTCAGCCGAGGAAATTGAGTTAGGACTATAACAGCATTGAAAAACACACGGAAAGGTACATAGAAAGGAAAGGCTTCGAAAACATATCAGTCAAACACGGGCAAATGGGACTACCTAAGATGGGGCATCTTGGTTGGCATGGGCAAGTTGCGCAAAAGGCCTGTTTCTATACTTAATGACTTTCTGAGTCTATACTGCCTGGCCGTCTGAGTTACATTGCACTTTACGTTTTGCTCAAATATTTAGTTTCACCTGGGTTAACCACATCGATAATAGGAAATATTGCACGTGCGATCTAACCAGTATTTTGTAGAATTAACGTTCATCCTAATAGTCACCCATATCTCAACAATGGCAAGGTCTCGATAATCAGGTGGTTCTCCAAAACAAATTTGATAAATAGGTAAGCACTTATTGACCTTATATTTGAAAGTGAGATAGATAGCTACAGATTACAGAAAACTGGGTAGAGAAAATATAAATATAACAATTCAAAATAGCGTGATGCAACGCATTTGACGGAACGCAATATTGCAAGGGAATAATGTGGAGGCGTAACGTATGGTTACATTTCACACGATATAGAGATACCATACCTCCTCAATTACCTTTGAAACTTCGTCATCTCTTCTTAAACCTAATAGCCTACGTATTTGTTTACACTTACCTTATCCATGTCTCATATTTTATTTAACTCCAGCCAATCACCTCGCATCTTCCTTCACTCCAGGCAAATCAAACCCAGTCTATCCAATCTTTCGCATTACTAAAGTTCAACAATTTGGCAACATCCTGGTGAATCTCCTCTGAACTCTGACCAGCGTAACCACATCGATAATAGGAAATATTGCACGTGCGATCTAACCAGTATTTTGTAAAGTTGCATATCAACATTACGGCTCAATGTGTAAATGTTATGGTCTGTTCAATGTAAGCCGCATACCATAAGGGTTCTTAATGCCCCTGTCCCACTTAGGAAACCAGAACGGAAACCTCTGGAGACTTTGCGCCCCTCCCAAGGTTTCCGTGCGGTTCCCGGAGGTTTTTGTCAGTCTCCCTACCTGCTTCCACCACCTGCAACCTCCGGCAACCACCTGCAACCTCCGGGAACCGCATGGAAACCTTGGGTGGGGCGCAAAGTCTCCAGAGGTTTCCCTTCAGGTTTCTTAAGTGGGACAGGGGCATAACTCCCTTCACTACGCGTATTTCCACTTGCAAGAGGCCACGGACTCGAACATTCAATCATCAGCATTCATCAGTACCCTCCATTCGCCATGTGTGTACTTGCTGCTTACTTCACTTTCAACATTGCATAAGGCTGCATTTGTCGGGATTAAATTTAATCTGCCAACCATCCGCCCAACTATCCATCTGATCTATGCTCTGCGACAGCCTTAGACAAATTCCTTATTATCCACAACACCACACACGCGTCATCCACGAACTAACTAACTACATGCCGCTGATGTATATCATCAAATAACAGGATCGCAATACACCATTGGTCGCAGGCCTCCAATCAGAATGTTTTTAATTCACTTCTACTTTGTTTATCACTTGTCGTTGGCACTCCTTTAAACGTTGAGGCCAGCCCCAAAGTTTCGCCTGATTCCCGATTATCTGTTCAGGTTGTAGCTCGGTAGGACAACCTTCGTGTCTCCTCTCTTCCATACACGTTGTTACTATAATTAACTTACTCACTTCGTTGTTTCAGAAGGCGGCCAAAAGGCTAGCATGCATGTGAGATTGGAATTGCATATCGGTGTCTGGTAAACATAGACCATAGAACAGTGTAGCACAGAAACAGGACCATGAACAGGACCACATCGGCCCACGATGTCTGTGCCATACACAATGCCTGTAATTTAATTCCCTCTGCCTATGCAGTGCGTTCAGAAAGTATTCAGACCCCTTCACTTTTTCCACATTTTGTTACGTTACAGCCTTATTCTAAAATGGATTAAACTCTTTTTTTTAATCATCAATCTACACACAATGCCCCATAACAAAAAAACGAAAACAGGTGTTTTGAAATGTTTGCAAAGTAAATAAAAAGAAATAACTGAAATATCACATTTACATAAGGAACCAGACCTATTACTCAGTACTTTGTTGAGGCACCTTTGGCAGCGATTATAGCCTCAAGTCTTCTTGGGTATGATACTACAAGCTTGCCACACCTGTATTTGGGTAATTCCTCCCATTCTTCTCTGCAGATCCTCTCATGCTCTGTCAGGTTGGATGGGGAGCGTCGATGCACATCTATTTTCATGTCCCTCAAGTCGATCGGGTTCAAGTCCGAGCTCTGGCTGGGCCACTCAAGGACATTCACAGACTTGTCACGAAGCCACTCCTGTGTTGTCTTGGCTGTGTGCTTAGGGTCGTTGTCCTGTTGGAGGGTAAACTTCCGCCCCCAATCTGAGGTCCAGAACGCTGTGGAGCAGGTTTTCATCGAGGATATCTCTGTACTTTGTCCGTTCATCTTTCCCTCGATCCTGACTGGTCTCCCAGTTCCACCCGCTGAAAAACATCCCCAGAGCATGATGCTGCCATCACCATGCTTCACCGTAGGTAAGGTATTGCCAAGGTCGTCACCTGGGATGAAGGGGTGCCTGGTTTCCTCCAGACGTAACGCTTGGCATTTATCCAAAGAGCTTAATCGTGGTTTCATCAGACCAGATAATCTTGTTTCTCATGGTCTGACAGTCCATTCGGTGCTTTTTCGCAAACTCAAAGCGGGCTATCATGTGCCTTTGACTGGGTGGATTCCGTCTGGCCACTCTACGATAAAAGCCTGATTGGTGGAGTGCTGCAGATATAGTTGCCATTCTGGAAGGTTCTCCCATCTCCACAAAGGAACTCTGGAGTTCTGTCAGAGTGACCATCTTGTTCTTGATAACCTCCCTGACCAAGGCCCTTCTCCCCCGATTGCTCAGTTTGGCCGGTCGGCCAGCTCTATGAAGTCCTGGTGGTTCCAAAGTTCTTCCATTTAAGAATGACGGAGGCCACTGTACTCTTCGGGACCTGTAATGCTGCTGAAATTGTTTTATACCCTTCCCCAGATCTCGGTCTAAACACAATCCTGTCTCGGAAGTCTACGGACAATTCCTTCGTCTTCATGGCTTGGTTTTTGCTCTGCCATGCACTGTCAACTGTGGGATCTTATATAGACAGGTGTGTGCCTTGCCACATCATGTCCAATCCATTTAATTTACCACTGGTAGACTCCAATCAAGTTGTAAAAACATCTCAATGATAATCAATGCAAACAGAATGCACATCAGCTCAATTTTGCGTGCCATTGCAAAGGGTCTGATTACTTATGTGAATGCGATATTTCAATTATTTATTTTCAATTACTTTGCAAAAATTTCAAAACACTCGTTTTCGCTTCTTCATTCTGGGGTATTGTGCGTAGATTGATGATGACAAATGAATTTAATCCATTTAAAAATAAGACTGTAACCAGTGCAACGTAACAAAGTGTGGAAAAAGTGAAGGGGTGTGAATACCTTCTGAATGCACAGAAAGTCACCCAAATGCCATCATTCACTTGTACTCGGCTGTACTCGCTAGAATTTAGAAGATTGAAGGGGGGTCTTATAGAAACTTACAAAATTCTTAAGGAGTTGGACACGCTAGATGCAGGACGATTGTTCCCGGTGTTGGGGAAGTCCAGAACAAGGGGTCACAATTTAAAGTTAAGGGGGAAGCCTTTTAGGACCGGGATGAGAAAAACATTTTCCACACAGAGAGTGGTGAATCTGTAGAATTCTCTGCCACAGAAGGTAGTTGAGGCTAGTTCATTGGCTATATTTAAGAGTGAGTTAGATGTGGCCCTTGTGGCTAAGGGGATCAGGGGGTATGGAGGGAAGGCAGGTACGGGATACTGAGTTGGATGATCAGCCATGATCATATTGAATGGCGGTGCAGGCTCGAACGGCCGAATGGCCTACTCCTGCACCTAATTTCTATGTTTCTATGTTTCTATTCCCTGCTTATTCATATACCCATCTAAATGCCTCTTAAATGTCAGTCTGAAGAAGGGTCTCGAGTCGACCCGAAGCGTCACCCGTTCCTTCTCTCCAGAGTTGCTGTCTGACCCGCTCAGTTATTCCAACATTTTGTGTCTATCGTAAATGGCAGAATCGTTTCGACTCCCACCAGCAGCCCTGGTAGTGTGTCCCAGTTACCCACCATTCACTGTCACAAAAACATGTTCCGCACATATCCTTTAAGCTTCATCCCTGCCACCTTACAACTATTATTGGTTGAGATTGCGATAATTTCTTCCTTGTAGGACATAGTTTTTCATTTCACGTTGTGACATTCAAGTTACCAGTTTAACAAAGAAATGTGAAAATCGTCGCATGGCCTTGTTTATTTCATTACGTGACATGTAGATGGGGATTTCAATAAACATGTTTGTTCAATGGCTGTAAGTAATAGTCGTGTTGATGCTTATGCCTCTGGAGATATATCTCCAGCTATAATAAGCAAATGTTGCACAGTTTGTTGGTAAGACAACCAATGCATGCCCGTCGGTTTCACAGAAAATGCACGCTCCACCACGTGGTCTGGTCTATGCAATTTACTACACATCCCTCGCAGTTGTCGCTGTCCCAGGTAAGGTTCAATAGTCATTTTTCATTACCTAACTATATATTGCCTTCATCAAATATTCTGGAGAAACGTAGTCTAATATACTGCGCCCACTTCAGATTTAGCCGCCTTGGAGGAAAACCGCAGCGATTTTCCATGATGATGGCGATTTCGTCTCTTGAACACCGAGGAGAATGCCCGATGCGCTTGCATGTATTAGGAAAAATGATCGGTAATATTAAGTACACTTTCTGCTAAAAAGTAGGAATAAGTGAAATCGCAATAAACATCAATGATGAACTTAAGGACAATCTTCAACCTGGTAATGATTCCTGTGTTTCTAACCGACCCGCCGGCAGCAGGAACAAGCGCCGAATTCCTTGCGATGGATTACGATGTTGAATCATTGCCTATTGGTGAAAAGTGACTCAGAACTTTAACTTGCAGACTATAACCCGCAATCTCCAGATAATGCGAGTGGTATATTTGTGATGGAAGGCTGCCATGCACAGTGTCTTCATATTAAAACGGCCTACAAAACAAAGACAAATGAATCAATAATGCAATATATTGGAAAATTCATCATCCCCACCCAATTAATCGCAAATAACTTCTCTTTAGATTTAATAATACCTGTTGGTTTTTTAAAAGACTGTGTAATATTTCTGTTCAAGTGGACCTCGTTGTCCTGGTACATAGGTCATATTGTAGACCTGGCAAGTAACTGCAAAGATAACAGGTACATTAGCATTTGTTTCCACAGGATTTGAGTTCAAGAGTAGTGAGGTCTTGCTGAATTATATAGTGGCTTGATGAGATCGCAGCTGGCGTAATGTGCCTATAGAAGTCCCCACCTAATAAAGTAGTACCTGCCTTGGATGGAGTGCAGTAAAGAGGCCGCAGGTTTACCGTACGTCATGTGAGGAAAGGTTCAACAGACTAGGCCTGCGTTGTCTGTAGATGAGAAGAGCACACATTTCTTACAAGGTTCAACATAATACGTTCCTTCTCTGACCGAGAATTCTAACACGAAACCTTCCATATACTCGTAAGGCTATCTAAATGCCCCTGTCCACTTAGGAAACCCGAACGGAATCCTCTGGAGCCTTTGCGCCCACCCAAGGTTTCCGTGCGGTTCCCGGAGGTTGCAGGTGGTTGCCGGAGGTTGCAGGTAGTGGAAGCAGGTAGGGAGACTGACAAAAAACCTCCGGGACTGCAATGCGCAAAAGAAAACCATGGTGTTTGGACTACAGTGAACAATCGAGCGCCCACCACGGGTGTTGTCTATACGGAGTCCGTACGTTCTCCCCGTGACCGCGTGGGTTTTCTCCGAGATCTTCTGTTTCGTCACACACTCCAAAGATTTCGTTAATTCCTTGGTGTACGTATAAATTGTCCCTAGTGTGTGTAGGACAGTGTTACCTTGCGGGAATCACTGGCCGGTGCGGACTCGGTGAGCAGAAGGGGTTGTTTCCACTCTGTGCCTCTAACACTCAAACTAGAGGCTCGGCCATCGTGATCGTTTAAAACAGATGTTGATAACATTCTGGATATTCACGAAGGAAGGAATTGAAAGTTCATGAAAATGTCACAAGAGTAAAGCACGTTATTTTTACGATGAAAGGTTGAGCAGATGCGAATGATCAAGAGGCTCGTTTTTATCATTAATTATATTGTGAGCATGCACCCGCGCTCCCAATGTTGGGCGAGTCCGGAACCAGGGGCCAGTCTTAGAATAAAGCCATTTAAGACTGAGGTGAGGAAGTTGTGAATTTGTGGAATTCCTTGCCACAGAGGGCAGTGGAGGCCAAGTCACTGGATGGATTTAAGAGAGAGTTGGATAGAGCTCTTGGGGTTAGTGGATATCAAGGGATATGGGGAGAAGGCAGGCACGGGTTATTGATTGGGGACGATCACCCATGATCACAACGAATGGCGGTGCTGGCTCAAAGGGCCGAATAGAAACATAGAAACATAGAAAATAGGTGCAGGAGTAAGCCATTCGGCCCTTCGAGCCTGCACCGCCATTCAATATGATTATGGCTGATCATCCAACTCAGTATCATGTACCTGCCTTATCTCCATACCCCCTGATCCCTTTAGTCACAAGGGCCACATCTAACTCCCTCTTCAATATAGCCAATGAACTGGCCTCAAGTACCTTCTGTGGCAGAGAATTCCACAGTGGTCTCCTCCTGCACCTATTTTATATGTTTCTATGTTCAGTCGCGGATCTCATTTTGTATTATTGTTTCACTTCATTCAAAATTACATATGTCAAAGTTACATAATGCCGGTCTATATGTTGTGTTTTGGATGTTGATTGCTTTATATTTCATGCCTGTCTATCTTTTTAAGCTAATTTAGTGGCGATTGTGATCCTGTCCCGAGGAAATTGCGGCCTGTCCAGATGTATCACTCGCTACTTGGTCTCCATGGCTGTCACGGATCTTCTACTCATCATTACCGCCGTCATCATCAACCGCATCTGCGGCATTTATTTTCCAGGCAGTTTCCTCTCCATCACCCCAGTATGTAGTGTCATCATCGCACTAACCTATGCAGCGCGAGCCAGTTCCGTTTGGCTAACCGTAGCTTTCACCTTTGATCGTTTTGTGGTTATATGTTGCCTGAAACTGAAAGCGAAATATTGCACAGACAGGACGGCAGCTGTGGTCATAGGAACGGTCTGTGGACTTGGATTTTTCATCAACATCCCTTGGTACTTCATTCATCAACCCATCTATATCGTTAACAATGTGCCCTGGTATTGCAAGCTGAAGGATGCCCGTTTTACCTCTCCACTGTGGACTGCCTACGATTGGTGCGACCGCCTTTTAACCCCTTGTCTCCCGTTCCTTTTGATTCTTTTGCTCAATGCTCTCACTGTCAGACACATTTTAGAAGCGAGTCGAGCACGGCGGAGACTCCAGGTACAAGGAAAGGGGACTAATCAGAGTGACCCAGAGATGGAGAGCCGGCGGAAATCCATCGTTTTACTTTTCGCCGTCTCGGGCACATTTATACTGTTGTGGATGACGTATTTTGTACAGTTCCTATATGAGAGATTTACCCATGAGTACGAAATCACCGGATACAGTGATCCCAAATTTATTTTCATCGAAACTGCCAACATGCTGCAACTATTGAGTTGCTGCACAAACACATTTATTTATGCAGTGACTCAGAGCAAATTTCGGCAACAGTTAAAAACCGCGGTGCGGTGCGGTGCGGAGCGGTCGGTTCAACCTAATGGCTAAATTAATAAAATCATAAAATACGAATAGAGGAGACGCAAGTAAATATAGATGCTGGAATACTGAACAAACACAGTGCTGGAGGAACGCGACGGGTCAGGCAACATTGAGGAGGGAATGTTGCAACGAGACCCGGGTGTCATGGTACACCAGTCATTGAAAGTAGGCATGCAGGTGCAGCAGGCAGTGAAGAAAGCGAACGGTATGTTAGCTTTCATAGCAAAAGGATTTGAGTATAGGAGCGGGGAGGTTCTACTGCAGTTGTACACGGTCTTGGTGAGACCACACCTGGAGTATTGCGTACAGTTTGAGTCTCCTAATCTGAGGAAAGACATTCTTGCCATGGGGGGAGTACAGAGACGGTTCACCAGACTGATTCCTGGGATGTCAGGCCGTTCAATGAAGGAAGACTGGATAGACTCGGTTTGTACTCGCTAGAATTTAGAAGATTGAGGGGGGGGGGGGGGGGGGGTCTTATAGAAACTTACAAAATTATTATGTGGTTGGACAGGCTAGATGCAGGAAGATTGTTCCCGATGTTGGGGAAGTCCAGAACAAGGGGTCACAGTTTAAGGATAACGGGGAAGTCTTTTAGGACCGAGATGAGAAAAACATTTTTCACACAGACAGTGGTGAATCTCTGGAATTCTCTGCCACAAAAGGTAGTTGAGGCTAGTTCATTGGCTATATTTAAGAGGGAGTTAGATGTGGCCCTTGTGGGTATGGATCAGGGGGTATGGAGAGAAAGCAGGTACGGGAGACTGAGTTGGATGATCAGCCATGATAATATGGAATGGCGGTGCAGGCTCGAAGGGCCAAATGGCATACTCCCGCACCTATTTTCTATGTTTCTATGAACAGGCGACGCTAGCTCGAAGGGGCGAATGTCCTCCTAAAGCACGTATTTTCTGTGTTTTCTATGTAAATACATAGCCATTTGTTCGTACACAGCTTTGGCGCATGTTGCAGTTCCGGTTACCACACCGATAGAAAATAGAAAATAAGCTTACAGACGTGCAGCCACGACTACACAGCGTTAACTAAACAAAAAGTTCGGATAAACCACCAATGGCTCAGATGTAAACCGAGTAAAATACAATTATGAGGAAACGGGATGGAATAGATTAGATGTGGTATAAATCGAGGGAAGAACGTAGGAATTCGCAAAATGTTTTTTACGACTTTACGGCCATAAGACATACATGCAAAATTGCAATATTGTGTCCATTAGGTCCTCCGCCATTCGGTCATGGGTGATCTATTTTATCCTCTCATCTCTATTCTTCTGCCTTCTCCCGGTAACAATTGACGACTCAATAATATATAAATCTCTGCTTTAAAAAATATCCGTTGACGGCTTCCAAAGCCGTCTGAGCAAATTAATTCCAGATTCCCCCCCCCCCCCCCCCTTTGGCTGAAGGAATTGCCTCTCATCCACGTCACCTCCATTCTGAAGGTACGTCTTTTTATTCTGAGGTTGTCGTTCTGGACCGAGTTTTCCCCACTACTGGAAACATCTTCTCCACATCCGATTTTATCTACGGGTTTCATTGTTCGTTAATATTATTGGCTGTTTCAGAGGGCGGTCAAAAGGTTAGCACACAACACAGAACAGCACAGAAACAGGACCTTCGGCAAATGTCGAACACGTTGCCCACCTAAACTAATCCCTTCGGCCTGTAAGACATCCGTATGCCTCCATTCCCTGCATATATGTGCCTATCTAAATGCCTCAAACGCCACTATCGTTACTGCTTCTACCACAACCCAGGCAGTGCGGCCCAGCCACATACCGCTCGCTATTGGAAAAGCGTGCTGCGCACACCCACTTTAAGCTTTACCCCTGCCACCTTACAACCAAATATTGGTTGAGATTTGGGTAATTCCTGCCTTGTATGACATGATTGTCCGTTTCATGTTGCGACCTGTTTCACAAAGAAATGTGAGAAGCGTCGCATCAGGTTGTTTATTTCAGTACTTGACCTCGTGTAAATGGGGATTTCAATAAACATGTTTGTTCAGTGGCTATAAGTAACAATGGTCTTGATGCTTATGTCTCAGGAGAAACATCTCCCACTATAATAAGCAAATGTTACAGGGTTTTGGTAAGATAAACTAATCCTTGCTCGTCAGTTTAACATAAAATACACATCCCCCGCAGTTGGCGTTGTCCCAGGTGGTCGAAGAGCGAGACGCCGAAGCAAAGAAGTGGAAGCCAAATAACCGAACTGAAACGAAGCCAGAACGCCAAATAACCGAAAGGTAGGAAGCCGGATGGCTGCGCCGCCTACAAGCAAACTCACCGAATGGCCACTCTGTCAAAACGCCAACTCACCGAAAAGCAGCGTCGCTTACAAGCCAATAAACCGAATAGAAAAATCAAATAACGGACGAGACGTCGCCGGGGGGGCGGGACTTGTCAGCGATTGGCCTAGACCCCCGCGTCCGTCACATCACTGGCCGGTGGAGACGGGAGGGAGGGGGTCATTTTCACACACAAACCATAGGTGACTTGGTACTCTGAACCCGAGCACCAAGTTGTAAGCGGCCAAGGAGCGCATCCCTCGGGACAGCCCCCACTCTCCCACGGCCACGGACGCCCTCCGTCTCGTCTGCCCGTGCGGCCGCCCTGTGACTGGTTGTGTGTCGGCAGCGCCGGGTGGAGCAGAGGTGTGGGAAAGGCTGGCCCCTCTCAGAGTCACTGACCGCGATGCACCGGCATCGGACCCCAACCCCCGCACCAGGGTGATCCCCCCCCCCCCCCCGAACCCCGACCCACACACACCCGGGTGATTTACCCCGGACACCCACACCGAGTGATTCACCCCCACCCCGGCCACGGGGACAGACGGCTCGGAGCATCGGCAGCCATGGTAAATCGCTTTTAAAATATGGGGGGCACACAAATTCCCTGGGGGGGGGGGGGGGGGGGGCTGATGACAAGTGTGCATGACAACGAACAGTTTTATATCCTCCCACTCTCCGCCCCCCCCTCCCAGTCCCCACGACAAGAAGCACGTTGCCTGCGTCTGGTTGCCTACGTAATGCAACAAGCTCCCACGCACAAAACACCAGATAATCTGTAAACTGCTTTAACCGAAGTTGGACACAAAAAGCTGGAGTAACTCAGTGGGACAGGCAGCATCTCTGGAGAGGACGAATGGGTGACGTTTCTGGTCGCGACCATTCTTCAGATCTGATGACTGATTCTGAAGGGTCTCGACCCGAAACGCCACCCATTCCTTCTCTCCAGAGATGCTGTCTGTCCCGCTGAGTTACTCCAGCATTTTGTGTCTATCTTTGGTGTTGTCTCAATTCATCGACTTCGTGTATTGCGCGCATGGAAGAGACGCGTTACATGCCGCTTGAATCTATTCATTTGCAAGGGAGGGATGGAATGGATGTGACCACCGGCTAAAGCAAAGGCATAGTTAGGGCAGGGAAATAATCCCACCACTTAATTAAACAGGTTCCCGAATGTAAGAACTATATATACATGTAACCTTTTTGTTTTTAAGTCAATGTAACTCTTTTTCCATTTTTGATGCCGAGTTAAAACCCCGTCCTGTGGGAAGGGCTTGCGGCAGCTGGATTCGTAGTGCCTTCGTTGTTGGTAGGTGCTGCCCTTTCACATGGACCGCTGTCAGTGCCAGTTTTCTTAACTTCCTTAGCCGCTCTGCATAAGTCTAGTCAGACGTGATGGACGCGCGGGTCTGGACCAATCGCGGACAAGACCCGTTCCCCGGCGACGTCATGTCCGTTATTTGACTTTTCGGTTGAGCGCCATTCGGTTAGTTGGCTTGTGGACGACGCAGCCTTTCGGTTAGTTGGCAGAGCGGCCATTCGGTGCGTTTGCTTTCAGTCGACGCAGCCTTTCGGTTAGTTGGCTTTTAGGCGTCCAGCCCTTTCGGTTACTTTGCATTTAGGCGTCCCACCCTTTCGGTTAGTTCGCGTTTCGGCTTCGTTTCCGTTCGGTTATTTGGCTTCCACTTCTTTGCTTTTCGTCCATCGACGCCACGACCGCACACGGTCCCAGGTAAGGTTCATTCGTCATATTTCATTATCTGAATCTATATTGGTCTTCATCAGATATTCTGGAGAAACGTAATCTAATATACTGCGCCAATTTCAGATTTAGCCGCCTTATAGGAATACCGCAGCGACATTCTATGATGATGGCGGATTTCGTCGCTTGAATGCTGAGGAGACTGCATGAATGCACTTGCATGTATTCGTAAATATGATAAGAAAATATTAGATACATTTTCTGCTGAAGTAGGAATTTGGATTAGCAATAGATATTAATGACAATCTTAAACATGGTAATAATTTCAATATTTCAAACCGACCCACCGGCAGAAGGAACAAGCGCCGAATTCCTTGCGATAGAACATGATGGTGTATTACTGCCTATCGGTGAAAAGTAACACGAGACTTTAAATTGAAGGCTAATACCCGCAATGTCCAGATCATGCGAGTGGTATATTTGCGATGGAAGCCTAACTTGCACAGTATCTTCGAATTAAAACAGCATTCAAACAAAGGGAAATGAATAAATAATGCAGAATATGAGGGAAATTCATCAGCCTCATCGAATGAATCGCCCCATCCAATGTATCTTTACATTGAAAAAAAATCCTTTCCATATATAAGGACAGGGTAATATTTCTGTTCAAATGGGCCTCGTTGTTCTGGTACTTAAGTCATTATGTGGACCTCGCAAGTAACTGGAAAGATAACAGCTACATTAGAATTTGTTCTGAATTAGCGACAGGGTTTGTTGCGACAGGATCCCGACTACGGGTGCTGTCTGTACGGAGTTTGTACGTTCTCCCTGTGACCGCGTGGGTTTTCACCGAGATCTTCGGTTTTCTCCCACACTCCAAATAAACACAGGTATGTGGATTAATTGCCTTGGTGTGTGTGTAAATTGCCCCTAGTGTGTGTAGGATAGTGTTAATATGCGGGGATCCCTTGGCGGTGCAGACTCGGTGGGCCGAAGGCTGAATCTCAAAAACGGAAACTAAAGGCGCGGCCATTGCTGATCATTTAAGACAGAAGTTCATAAAATTCTGGACATTCAGGAAATGGTGGGATGCGAAAGTGAAGGAAAATATCACTAATGTAAAGTATAAGCGGGAAGATTTGCACATGCTACACGAGAAGGTTTAATCTAGATTGACAGGGGTGGAATCTCATGCAGGACATAGCCACACGAGACGCAAGAAGTTGGTATGGTGGGTGGTGTGGGAAAGGTTAGTGGACAGAATAGGCAGTTGAAAGGCAGAGAGCGGGGAAGAGGGGTTGGTTTAAACTGCACGGATTTTCATGCAAGGGGCCTGGCGGGTAAGGCAGACGAGCTTAGGGCATGGATGGGTACCAGCGACTAAGACGTTGCAGCCATGACTGAAACCAGGTTACGGGAGGGGCAGGACTGGCAGCTTAATGGCAGTTTATAGCAAAAGGATTTGAGTATAGGAGCAGGGAGTTGTACTGCAGTTGTACAGGGTCTTGGTGAGACCACACCTGGAGTATTGCGTACAGTTTTGGTCTCCTAATCCGAGGAAATACATTCTTGCCATAGAGGGAGTACAGAAAAGGTTCACCAGACTGATTCCTGGGATGCCAGGGCTTTCATATGAAGAAAGACTGGATAGACTCGGCTTGTACTCGCTAGAATTTAGAAGATTGAGGGGGGATCTTATAGAAACTTACAAAATTCTTAAAGGGTTGGACAGGCTAAGTAGTTGAGGCCAGTTCATTGGCTATATTTAAGAGTGAGTTAGATGTGGCCCTTGTGGCTAATGGGATCAGGGGGTATGGAGAGAAGGCAGGTACGGCGTACTGAATAGGATGATCAGCGATGATCATATTGAAGGACCGAATGGCCTACTCCTGCACCTATTTTCTATGTTCCGGGGTACCGGAGCTTCAGGAGAGACAGAGAGAGGGAAGAAGTGGTCAGGGTGTTGTATTGTTAAGGAGGATGTCATAGCTGTGTTCAGAGGTGATATTACGGATGGTACGTCTATTGATGCTATATGGATGGAGCTGAGGAACAATAAATTGATGTTCACCTTGTTGGGGGTGTACCACAGACCCCCGAATAATCCGGGAATTAGAAGAACAAATGCGTCGGGAGATTGCAGACAGCTGCAGCATAATAATCGCGTGAAGGGTTCAGATCGGGTGCAATTCCTCAAAAGTGTTCAGGAAGGCTTTCTTAAGCAGTATGTGGAGCCACCCCCCCCCCCCCCAGACTTGAGAGGTCAACGCTGGATCTAGTATTGGGAAATTGGGAAGGGCAAGTTAATGAAGTGTGTGTGAAAGAGCCTTTTTCGACCAGTGACAACAGTTCGATTAGGTTTAAGATCATTATGGTTAGGGGGCGGTGAGGGTCCACATGTTAGAATGCTCAACTGGGTAAGGCCAACATTGAGGGTATGGGAAAGGTCACGCCCAAGTTGACTGGACCAGATTTTTAGAGGGAAAAGTAACATCAGCTAATTGGGATGTTTTTAAAAGTGTACTTTAGAAAGCTCATGATGTGTACGTCCCCGTTACAAAACAGGCAAACGTAAGGAAGCTTGGCTGACCAGGGAAATTGAGACGTTCATCAAAAACAAGACGGATGCATGGGACGGGTATAGAAACATAGAAACATAGAAACAAGAAAATAGGTGCAGGAGTAGGCCATTCGGCCCTTCGAGCCCGCACCGCCAATCAATATGATCATGGCTGATCATCCAACTCAGTATCCTGTACCTGCCTTCTCACCATACCTCCTGATCCATTTAGCCTCAAAGGCCACACCTAACTCCCACTTAAATATAGCCAATGAACTGGCCTCAACTACCTTCTGTGGCAGAGAATTCCAGAGATTCACCACTCTCTGTGTGGAAAATGTTTTCCTCATCTCGGTCCTAAAAGATTTCCCCCTTATCCTTAAACTGTGACCCCTTGTTCTGGACTTCCCCAACATCGGGAACAATCTTCCTGCATCTAGCCTGTCCAACCCATTAAGGATTTTGTAAGTTTCTATAAGATCCCCCCTCAATCTTCTAAATTCTAGCGATTACAAGCCGAGTCTATCCAGTCTTTCTTCATATGTAAGTCCTGATATCCCAGGAATCAGTCTGGTGAACCTTCTCTGTACTCCCTCTATGGCAAGAATGTATTTCATCAGACTAGGAGACCAAAACCGTACGCAATACTCCATGTATGGTCTCACCAAGACCATGTACAACTGCAGTAGAACCTCACTGCTCCTATACTCAAATCCTTTTGCTATGAATGCTAACATACCATTCGCTTTCTTCACTGCATGCTGCGCCTGCATGCCTACTTTCAATGACTGGTATACCATGACACCCAGGTCTCGTTGCAGCTCCCCTTTTCCTAAGCGGCCACCATTCAGATTAAAGTCTACTTTCCTGTTTTTGCCACCAAAGTGGATAACCTCACATTTATCCACATTATACTGCATCTGCCATGCATTTGCCCACTCACCCAGCCTTTCCAAGTCACCTTGCAGCCTCCTAGCATCCTCCTCACAGCTAACACTGCTTCGTGTCATCCGCAAACTTGGAGATGTTGCATTCAATTCCCTCGTCCAAATCATTAATATATATTGTAAATAGCTGGGGTCCCAGCGCTGAGCCTTGCGGCACCCCACCAGTCACTGCCTGCCATTCTGAAAAGGACCCGTTTACTCCTACACTTTGCTTCCTGTCTGCCAGCCAGTTCTCTATCCACATCAATACTGAACCCCCAATACCGTGTGCTTTAAGTTTGTATACTAATCTCTTATGTGGGACCTTGTCGAAAGCCTTCTGAAAGTCCAGATATAACACATCCACTGGTTGTCCTCTATCCACTGTATTAGTTACATCCTCGAAAAAATCTATAAGATTCGTCAGACATGATTTACCCTTTATAAACCCATGCTGACTTTGTCCAATGATTTCACCACTTTCCAAATTTGCTGCTGTCCCATCTTTAATAACTGACTCTAGCAGTTTCCCCACTACCGATGTTAGACTAACTGGTCTGTAATACCCCGTTTTCTCTCTCCCTCCCTTTTTACAAAGTGGGGTTACATTAGCTTCCCTCCAATCCTCAGGAACTACTCCAGAATCTAAAATGTTTTGAAAAATTATCACCAATGCATTCACTATTTCTGGGGCTACTTCCTTAAGTACTCTGGGATGCAGCCTTTCTGGCCCTGGGGATTTATCGGCCTTTAATCCATTCAATTTACCTAACACCACTTCCCGGCTAACCTGGATTTTACTCAATACCTCCATCTCATTTGACCCCCTGTCCCCTGCTATTTCCGGCAGATTATTTATGTCTTCCTTAGTGAAGACAGAACCAAAGTAGTTATTCAATTGGTCTGCCATGTACTTGTTCCCCATGATCAATTCACTTGTTTCTGACTGCAAGGGACCTACATTTGTTTGAACTAATCTTTTTCTCTTCACATATGTATAAAAACTTTTGCAGTCAGTTTTTATGTTCCCTGCCAGTTTTCTTTCATAATCTATTTTCCCTTTCCTAATTAAGCCATTTGTCCTCCTCTGCTGGTCTCTGAATTTCTCCCAGTCCTCCGGTATGCTGCTTTTTCTGGGATGCAGACCACCAGGCCCTTGGGATTTATTGGCCTTCAGTCCCATCAGTCTGCCCAACACCATTTCCTGCGTAATGTGGATTTGCTTCAGTTCCTCCGTCACCCCAGATTCTCTGGCCACTAGTACATCAGGAAATTTGTTTGTGCCCTCCTAGTGAAGACAGATCCAAGTACCTGTTCAACTCATCTGCCATCTCCTTGTTCCCCATAATAAATTCACCTTTTTCAGTCTTCAACTTTGGTCATAACTACTTTTTTCCTCTTCACATACCTAAAGATGCTTTTACAATCCTGCTTTATATTCTTGGCTAACTTACCTTCGTACCTCATATTTTCACCCCGTATTGCCTTTTTAGTTATCTTCTGTTGCTCTTTAAACATTACCCAATCATCTTGCATACTGTCCCTGACGTCCCTTGTCAGCCACGGTCGCCCCTTACTCCCCTTGGAATCTTTCTTCCTCTTTGGAATGATCTGATCCTGCACCTTCTGTATTATTCCCAGAAATACTTGCCATTGTTGTTCCACTGTCATCCCTGCGAGGGTATCTTTCCAGTCAACTTTGGTCAGCTCCTCGCTCATGGCTGCACAGTCCCTTTTATTCAACTGTAACACCGACACCTTCGATTTACCCTTCTCCCTCTCCAATTGGCGATTAAACTTGACCATATTATGGTTACTACCTCCTAATGGCTCCTTAACCTCAAGTTCCTTTATAACATCCGGTTCATTGCATAACACTAATCCAGAATTGCCTTCTCCCTGGTAGGATCAAAAACAAGCCATTTTCATGCCTTCTCCCCACAACCCTTGACATCTAAGAGTTTCTAAGAGTTTCAATGATTTATAACTAAACTAAACTGAATTCTGAGTGGTGAAAGTAACTTCTAGTATATTTGTGATAACTACTTTTGTGACAGTGGCATCATGGGCATATTTAAAGCTTTGTTTTCCATTGTTTTGTCTATTTGGGGTACAATGTGTTGGTTTTGGAGAGGATCCAGAGGTCGTTTTCGAGAATGATCCCGGGATGATGTCATGTATGTGGAGGATGCTAAATATATGAGGAGCGTTTCATGCCTGAATTCGCTGGTATTGAGAAGGATAAGGGAGGATCTCATTTAAACGAATCGAATAATTAAAGACGTAGAGTGGACGCAGAGAGGACGCATCTAGCAGTGGGGGAAGTCTAGTACCAGAGAGCAGAGCCTAAACATAAAAAGGTGTGCCTTCAGAACGGAGTTGAGGAGGGATTTTAGCTAGACGGTGTTGAATCTGTGCAAGTCACTGCCACCGTTAGCTGTGAAGCCCAGGACGCCGATATGTTCTTGATTAGGATGGGCGTCAAATATCCCAGAGGAGAAGACAGGAGAAGGAGTTTGAAATGGTAAAAATAGATCAGCCATGATTGAATGGTAGAGTGGACTAAGGGCTGATTCGCCATAATTGTGCTCCTTTGTCTTAGGGTCTTATGAAAAAAGCAAGTGCGGGATATTGAATTGGGATAGTCAATGAACCACAGGGGGGTACAGCACTGTGTCCGCACCGACCCCCCCCCCCCCCCCCCCCCCCCCCCCCACGCCCCCGACCCCCACCCCGGGCCACATTGTCACTAGCTCCACCGATTCTTTCAGTCACCTGCACACTGGCGGCCATTTAAACTACCAAAGCACACGTCTTCGGAAAGTGAGAGCAAACCGGAGCATACGGAGAAAACCTGTGGAGGCACAGGAACAAAGTGGTAACTCCACACAGGGGACCTCGGATGTTAGGATTAAACCCGGGTCTCTGGTCTCCGGCATCACGAAGCAATAATCCCATCAGCTGCGACACTGTGCTGCCCGATATAATTAGCCATGATGTTATTGAAGGATGGAACGGGATTGACGGTCCGAATGCACATATCATGCTTCGATTATCTCTGCTATTCTCGCTCTCTCTCTCTCTCTCACACACACACACATACATAATATATTATCGACGGTCACTCGAAATGTGTCTGACTGTCCTCTCGTGGAGGACGCCTGTGCGTGACTAGGTTTAACGTGGGGACACTGGTGCACAGACAGCCACCTTGACAGATCTGGGTCAGGATCCAGTGGCATGGAATCCAAGACGACCGGAGACCCTTTTCTGCTGCAACCTTCATCCGCCTTCCCAGTCGTTGTGACGCTCCGCTAAGGTCACCCATTATCCTCCGCCTGTTCCACCGTTAAAGTCTTGGTTGGATTGCACTTTGTCAGAGACCTCCCCCTCGACCTTACCGCCATGGGTGACCCTACCAGGAGCTTTGCTCCAGACGGCATCGCTCTCATGATCTCAGGACCACACAAGCTTCTTCACGTCGACAAGGCGATAATCCACGGAGAAGATATATATGTATGCATTATGCCAAGTTCTAAACTTCTCAAATCAAATGGGGATTTTACACTATGTTGTAGAACTTATCATAACTGTCCAACCTTTTATTAAAGCATTACTGTGTAGCATTATACATCATATATCCCATCAGCACACTTCAACATTCTAGCACCACCCCCACCCCATCCCTACATCCCCTGCACTGTTCGGTCAAATAATATCAACAATTATATTAAAGTCGCGAATTGTACTGGGAAGCGTCGCTTCCTCCCTGTTGCCGGATTTACTCCAAGATTGTGTTATATTTCCTTGCATCGAAGCAGTCGGTTCAACGGTTTATTATGTCCCTTTTCTCTTGCACAGATTTCGTTCGAATTGATAAGACGAGGAATGCAGCATGAAAAGCCCGTGATAGGAAGAATTTAAAAAATACGCCATATGATTTTTAGTAAATCTCTCTGTTCCGCTCATGATTCACACGCGGCTTTGCGCGCTTCCAAGTATCGTGCTGCCTGCAAAGTGATTACACGATCTCAACAAAGTTATCACTATAAGAAGAACGGTACCAACAGAGTACACATGTTTACGCAACAGCAATTGCAACTACATATCAATACAAATATATATATTTTAATCGACTTTGATTCCTGCCACCCAACATGTGACATAATTTTGCCTTTAATTACAACCCTTTGTTTATTTGCTGATAGGTCTTGGGTTTAAAGATATTAAATAATTTCTGATAGTCCAACTAGACATCATAGTTAGTTATTCTCCAATTTACCTTGAGTGTTCTTCCACTTTTACAATCTACCCGTTTTATCTAAAGTATCGATGGAGTTGTAATGGTTCACAGGCGTCGTATCGTGAGCTATAATATTAATCTAAATTTATTGTTTTTCAAACGCCGACGCAAATACCCGCTCATGAACAGAGACTGTCCACTCATCAACGGCGATGAGCCCAAATGTTATATATCACAAGGTCTATAATTATCGAAATCAACGTGAAACGCTTTACTCAAGTTTTGCTTTAACAGCAGCTCATCTGCAGAGCACCTTGAAGCAACTTCCAACAATTGATTGGAAATCCGTTCTTAAATAATAAAATTATGATCGCATTTTACCGATTTTAATGCATCGATTTTGGATAAATAGCGTATCCGCAAGGCGCAGTATGTGACATTGTATTTGAGGAGTAAATAAAACCGAGGTGCAGGCGGAAAGATATGCCATGTCAAGTGAAGTCAAGGGAGTTTATTGTCATATGCGACGGGATAGGCGCGGGGAAAAGGCACGACATGGAAAGATTTGCGCCCACACACTGCAATTTCAACAATACAAGGTCAATTCCCGGGATGGCGGGACTGTCATATGCTGAAGGAATGGAGCAGCTGGGCTTGTACACTCTGGAGTTTAGAAGGATGAGATGGGATCTCATTGAAACATATAAGATTGTTAAGGGTTTGGACACGTTAGAGGCAAGAAACATGTTCCCGATGTTGGGGTAGTCCAGAACCAGGGGCCACAATTTAAGAATACGGAGTAAGCCATTTAGAACGGAGACGAGGAAATATTTTTCCTCACAGAGAGTGGTGAGTCTGTGGAATTCTCGGCCTCAGAGGGTGGTGGAGGCAGGTTCTCTGGATGCTTTCAAGAGAGAGCTAGATAGGGCTCTTAAAAATAGCGGAGTCAGGGGATATGGGGAGAAGGCAGGTACGGGGGTACTGATTGGGGGTGATCAGCCATGATCACATTGAATGGCGGTGCTGGCTCGAAGGGCCGAATGACCTACTCCTGCACCTATTGTCTATTGTCTATTGTCTATTTCAGTTGTGCAAGATCTTCCAAATTAAGTGGATGGGATATTTAGCCGCTTTCTTTAGCTCCTCTCTGAACTTTGTCTGGGTCCCTGCGTAAATACAGGTGTTAGTGCAACAGCTCCATAGTTGGAGCATGTACCCGCTTTCCTGCAGAATGAAGCGAGGATCACTAAAATCGGATCCTGCAAAATAGCTACTCTTTGTAACCCGCACATATAGCAAATTTATTACATACGTCAGCCACAACAGGATAAAAGTCCCCGATATCGACAGCAGCAAAACAATGGACTTCCTTCGATTCTCTATTTCTGGGTCATTCTGATTCTCTCCTTTGTTGCCCACTTGGAGTCTCCGCCGAGCTCTGTTGGCCGCTAGAATGTACCTGACCGTCAGAGCGTTGAGTAGCAAGATCACAACGAAGGGTACACATGGAGTCAAAATCCGGTCCAGCCAGTCAAATGCTGCCCAACCAACTGACGTGTAGAACACTGGCCTTATGCTGCAAAACCACGAAACATTATTTACCACGTACAATGGTTCGTACATAAAATAACAGGGAAGGTTTCTCACAGAACTCAAGGCACAAACTGTACCTATAACCACGGCCGCTGTCCGTTCGTTGCAATATTTTATTTTGAGTTTCGGGCAACAAATGGCAAGGTATCGGTCAACGGTGAAAGCGACAGTTAACCAGACAGAGCTGTCTCTGGCTGCATATGTTACGACGGCGGTAACACTGCACCCCCGAGTTTGAGTCAGAAAACTCAGCGGGAAATAAATACCACGGATTCTGTTCAATATCACCGCTGTGATCACGACCAAGAGATCCGCTACCGCCATGGACACCAGGTACTGAGTAATGCATCTAGATAGGTTGCACTTTCCCCGAGACAGGATCACGATAGCCACTAAATTAGCTGCGAAGGGGAAAAAAACACAATTAGTAATATTACGTCCAATGCTTGCTAGTGTAACTGACATATCTAGTAACATTAGCCTCTACTAAATGCGTTAAACCCCTCTTCAAATTATTCTGCAATAAATCTATGCCCGACCTGGAACTGCAAAAGCAGCGAAGAGCGGATAGTAGACTGCAAATACGGGACCGGTGACGGGGTTGTGCATTTCCCGGGAAGCACCAGGCAAGCAGCCCACTAATGATGTAACGGACTTTTAAATGATACGAGATATTTATATAGTAACTCCAGTGACACAATTAGATTACATGTTTGTCGCAAGGATCTGAGTAAACAAATTAAGGCAGTCGTTTTCACGGTTATTTTCATCATAAAATGGAACTTGACATAATTATATGACTACTGATACCTGGACTCCCCCAACTTAAAACCATTTATTGTAACACGATTTCAAGGTTTTGCATTCAGTCAAATAATATTTATTTTTTAATTGCATTTATTTCTGAAAATGATGCTCAGTGCCATTATGTACAAACAATGGAATCAAATGAAGACATTTGATTCCATTTAGATAAGGCTTTTTTTGTTCTATTCTGCAGAAATATAAATATTGTTTTCATTGTAAACTGCTCGTGGAACGCTGGCGGGACATAAATACATGGATACATAGATACGTGATCACATGGATATATAGACAATAGGTGCAGGAGTAGGCCATTCGGCCCGTCGAGCAAGCACTGCCATTCAATGTGATCATGGCTGATCATCCACAACCAGTATCCCGTTCCTGCCTTCTCCCCATACCCCTTGATTCCGCTAGCCCTAAGAGAACTATCAAACTCTCTTTTGAAGGCATCCAGTGAATCGGCCTTCACAATTGAAATGTGCATCGTGTATGTGGAGCCTCTCTTCTTCATGAGGTTTTACCTGCACTTCTGTAGCAAATGACGTTTAGGAGCCTGATATATCCTGTTGTTAAAGGTTCGACGCTTTGCTGTGAAGTTTCATTGATAACTTGGAGAAATAAGCAAACGTGTGAAAATAGACACATTACCATTAGAGTTTACATAGATACATAGACAATAGGTGCAGGAGCAGGCTCTTCGAGCCAGCACCGCCATTCAATGGATCATGGCTGATCATCCACAATCAGTACCTCGTTCCTGCCTTCTCCCCCTATCCTTTAATTCAACAAGCCCGAAGAGCTCTACCTAACTCTCTTTTGAATGCATCCAGTGAATCGGCCTCCATTGCCTTCTAAGGCAGAACATTCCACAAATTCACAACTCTCTGGGTGAAAAAGTTATTCCTCATCTCAGTACTAAATGGTCTACCCCTACTTCTTAAGCCGTGGCCCCTGGTTCTGGACTCCCCCAACATCGGGAACATGATTCCTGCATCTAGCGTATCCAATCCCTTAATAATTTTATACGTTTCTATAAGATCCCTTCTCATCCTTTCAAATTCCAGTGAATGCAAGCCCAGTCGCTCCATTCTTTCATCACATGACAGTCCCGCCATCCTGGGAATTAACCTCCTTAACTCCCTTAATAGTAAGAATGCCCTTCCTCAAATATGGAGACCAAAACTGCACACAATATTCCAGGTGTGCTCTCACCGGGGCTATGTACAACTGCAGACCGACCTCTTTGCTCCTATGCTCAACTCCTCTCGTTATGAAGGCCAACATGCCATTAGCTTTCTTCACGGCCTGCATGCTTCCTTTCAGTGACTGATGTATTAGGACACCCAGGTCTCGTAGTACTTCCGCTTTTTGTAACCTGACACCATTCAGATAATAATCTGCTTTCCCGATCTTGCCACCAGAGTGGATAACTTTTATCCACATTATACTACAATTGTCCAAGACACCTTGCACCCTCATAGCATCCTCTTCACAGGTCACACTGCCACCCAGCTTTGTGTCCTCTGCAAATTTGTTAATGTTACTTTTAATTCCTTCATCAAAATCAGTAATGTATATTAGAAATAGCAGCGGTCCCAGCACCGATCCTTGCGGCACCCCACTAGTCAATACCTGTCATTCTGAAAGGGACGCGTTAATCCCTACTCTTTGTTTCCTGTCTCTCAACCAAGTCTCTATCCATGTCAATACCATATCCCCAATACCATGTGATCTTATTTTGCCCACTAATCTCCGGTGAGGGACCTTATCAAAGGCTTTCTGAAAGTCCAGGTGTACCACATCAACTGGCCCTCCGTTGTCCATTTCTCTTATTAAATCCTCAAAAAAATCCAGACGGTTTGTCAAGCATGTCTTCCCTTTCGTAAATCCATGCTGACTTGGACCGATCCAGTTATTGCAATCCAAATGCTCCGCTACTACATGTTTGATAATCAACTCCAGCATCATCCCCACCACTCGGGCTAACTGGTCGATAATTCACAGTTTTCTCTCTCCCTCCTGTCTTGAAAAGTGAGTTAACATTAGCTACACTACATGCACAGGAACTGACCCAGAATCTATAGAACATTGGGAAATGATCATTAATGCATTCACGATTCCAATGCCACCTCCTTGAGTACCCTGGGATGCAGACCACCAGGGTCTCGGGATTTATCAGCCTTCAGTGCCATCAGTGGGGTGGGAGATTGCAACCTTCACGTGGTCCGCCCTGTTTCGACGAATGCAATCAACCTGGCGTGCACAATCAAGTAAGATCAAATAGAACAAGTTGTCCTATAACTTTAGGCTGTGCGCGCTATACGCAAGAAGAAGTCCCATCGGTCTACCCAATACAATTTCCAGACTAATGTGAATTTCCTTCAGTTCCTCCGTCACCCAAGGTCCTCTGTCCCCTAACACATCTTGGAGCTTGGTTGTGTCTTCCTTAGTGAAGACAGAAGCAAAGTACCTGTTCAACTCGTCTGCCATTTCCTTCTTCCCCATAATAAGTTCACCTGTTTCCGTCTTCAAGAGAATTTACTAATTGCTTCCTCTTCAAATACCTAAATGGGCTTTTACTATCCTCCTTCATATACTTGACTGGCTCACCTTCGTGCTTCATCTTTCTCACCGTATTGCCTTTAAACTTACCGTATGTTCACCTTTAAAAGTTCCCTAATCCTCTGGCTTCCCGCTCATCTGTGCTATGTTATAAGTCTACTCTTTTATTTTTATACTGTCCTTGACCCCCTTGTCAGCTACGTTCGCCATTTACTCCCCTTAGAATATTTATTCCTCTTTGGATTGAGATGAACCCGCATCTTCTGGATGATTCCCAGAAATACCTGCCATTGCTGTTCCAACGTTATCCCTGCTCGGGTCCCTTTCCAGTCAACTTTGGCCAGCTCCTCCCTCATGCCTCCACAGTTCCATTTGTTCAACTGTAATACTAACACTTCCGATTTTCCATTCTCCCTTTCAAATTGCAGAATAAAACGTGTCATATTATGGTCACTACGTCATGTTTCCTTAACCTTGAGTTCCCTTCTCCAATCCGGTTCGTTACGTCAGACAATATCCATAGAGGAAATGCATTGACGGTGTTTACGGGCGGGTCCTTTCTTCCGACTATTATGATTTGTTTCAGAGATTCATAGAAACATAGAAACATAGAAAATAGGTGCAGGCATAGGCCATTCGGCCCTTCGAGCCTGCTCCGCCATTCAATATGATCATGGCTGATCATCCAACTCAGTATCCTGTACCTGTCTTCTCTCCATACCCTCTGATCCCTTTAGCCACAAAGGCCACATCTAACTCCCTCTTAAATATAGCCACTGAACTGGCCTCAAGCGTCCGTGGCAGAGAATTCCAGAGATCCGCCACTCTCTGTGTGAAAAATGTTTTTCTCATCTCGGTCCTAAAAGATTTCCCCCTTATCCTTAAACTGTGACCCCTTGTTCTGGACTTCCCCAACATCGGGAACAATCTTCCTGCATCTAGCCTGTCCAACCCCTTAAGAATGTTATTAGTTTCTATAAGATTTCCCCCCCCCCCCTCAATCTTCTAAATTCTAGCGAGTACAAACCGAGTCTATTCAGATAATCTTTGGCAGTGTTGAAGAAGAAACGGTGTGATTTTACATTTGCTATTTGAAAAATCCCAGTTAAAATTAATGTTCAAGCAAAAGCCCGCGTTGTGGATCCTCTGATCTTTGTGATTAAAGGGCCTGAGATTGAGGTTGAATCTCTGTTACCTCCACCTTTATCCGCCACTGGAGGGTATGTTCCCTAGTCACATCCAACCAAATACGTTGATATTGAAGATATTTAAATGACGGTTTATTTTTCGGCTGGCGTGTATACTTGGTTCAAACACGAAATGCTGGAAGAACTCAGCTGGTTCTATGTAGGGAATAGTTAGGCGGCGTTGCGGGCCGGGTCTCTTCTTCAGTCGGATTCTCCAAGAAACTCAATCGTCTGGCTGGGAACATTCGTTGTGGATATCACCTCTGCTGGCATTTCCACGCAACATCCAAATTATGCACTCCAAAGTGTAGTATGTTGTGCTATGTGAGCCAGATACCACTGTGTCTGAATCAGATTGAAGGGCCCCGTCCCTAAACATCGCCTGTCCCTTCCGTCCTTAGATGCTGCGTGACCTGGTGAGTTCCGCCTGAAATTATATTTCACTCATAATTCGACCCCTGGTGATTTTTGTGCCTCCATATTTGGCCTGACAATCACCTGGGGTTCAAATGTGATATCAAAGATGCGCGTACTTTTCAGTTCTGCACATCACGGAAAATGCAGATACTGTCACTAATATACAGACCACCAAGCAGTAGTGGGGATGTTGGGGATAGCATCAGGCAGGAAATTATGGATGCGTGTAACAAAGGTGCAGCAGTTATTATAGATGACGTTAATCTACATATAGATTGGGCCAACCAACCAGCGCTGATGAGGAGGATTTCCTGGAATGTACACGGGATGGTTTAATAAACCAATATGTAGAAGAACTGACTGGAAGACATGTCATCCTAGACTGGGTATTGTGCAATGAGGAAGGATTAGTTACCGATCTTGTTGTGCAAAGTCGCTTGGGCAACAGTGACCATAATATGGTTGAATTCTGCATTAGGATGGAAAGTGACACGGTTAATTCAGATACTCGGGTCCTGAACTTAAAAAAATGAGACTTTCAAGGTATGAAACGGGAATTGGCTGGGATAGACGGACAACTTATACTTAAAGAGTTGACAGTGGGGATACAATGGCAAATATTTAAAGGGTACTAGTGTTGAGATTTTTGATTGGAGAAAGGCTAACTTTGATGAGATGCGAAATGATTTAAAAGGAGTGAACTGGGACATTTTGTTTTATGGGAAGAATGTAGAAGAGAAATGGAGGACATTTAAAGGGGACATTTTAAGAGTACAGAATCTTTATGTTCCTGTTCGGTTGAAAGGAAACAGTAAACATTGGAAAGAGCCCTGGTTTTCAAGGGAAATTGGACACCTTGTTCGGAAAAAGGTAGATCTACAATAATTAGAGGCAGCATGAAGTAAATGAGGTGCTTGAGGAGTATAAGGAATGTAAAAAGAATCTTAAGAAAGAAATTAGAAAAGCTAAAAGAAGATATGAGGTTGCAAGGTGAAAGTAAATCCAAAGGGTTTCTACAGCTATATTAATAGCAAAATGATAACGAGGGATAAAATTGGTCAATTGGAGAGACAGAGTGGACAGCTATCTGCAGAGCCAAAAGAGATGGGGGAGATATTGAACAATTTATTTTCTTCGGTATTCACCAAGGAGAAGGATATTGAATTATGTGAGGTAAGGGAAACTAGTAGAGTAGCTATGGATACTATGAGTTTCAAAGTAAAAGAAGTACTGACACTTTTGAAAAATATAAAAGTGGATATGTCTCCAGGTCCTGACAGGATATTCCCTAGGACATTGAGGGAGGTTAGAGTAGAAATAGCAGGGGCTATGACAGAAATATTTCAAATGTCATTAGAAAAGGGAATAGTCCCCGAGGATTGGCGTACTGCGCATGTTGTTCCTTTGTTTAAAAAGGGTTCTAAGAGTAAACCTAGCAATTATAGACCTGTTAGTTTGACTTCAGTGGTGGGCAAATTAATGGAAAAGATACTTAGAGATAATATATATAAGCATCTGGATAAACACGGTCTGATTAGGAACAGTCAACATGGATTTGTGCCTGGAAGGTCATATTTGACTAATCTTCTTGAATTTTTTGAAGAGGTTACTAGAGAAATTGACGAGGGTAAAGCAGTGGATGTTGTCTATATGGACTTTAGTAAGGCCTTTGACAAGGTTCCTCATGGAAGGTTGGTTAAGAAGATTCAACTGTTGGGTATAAATGCAGGAGTAGCAAGATGGATTCAACAGTGGCTGAATGGGAGAAGCCAGAGGGTAATGGTGGATGGCTGTTTGTCGGGTTGGAGGCAGGTGACTAGTGGGGTGCCTCAGGGATCTGTGTTGGGTCCTTTGTTGTTTGTCATGTACATCAATGATCTGGATGAAGGTGTGGTAAATTGGATTAGTAAGTATGCAGATGATACCAAGATAGGGGTGTTGTGGATAATGAAGAGGATTTCCAAAGTCTACAGAGTGATTTAGGCCATTTGGAAGAATGGGCTGAAAGATGGCAGATGGAGTTTAATGCTGATAAATGTGAGGTGCTACACCTTGGCAGGACAAATCAAAATAGGACGTACATGGTAAATGGTAGGGAATTGATGAATACAGTTGAACAGAGGGATCTGGGAATAACCGTGCATAGTTCCTTGAAGGTGGAATCTCATATAGATAGGGTGGTAAAGAAAGCTTTCGGTATGCTAGCCTTTATAAATCAGAGCATTGGGTATAGAAGCTGGGATGTAATGTTAAAATTGTACAAGGCATTCGTGAGACCATATCTGGAGTATGGTGTACAATTATGGTCGCCCAATTATAGGAAGGATGTCAACAACATAGAGAGAGTACAGAGGAGATTTACTAGAATGTTGCTTGGGTTTCAACAACTAAGTTACAGAGAAAGGTTGAATAAGTTAGGTCTTTATTCTCTGGAGCGCAGAAGGTTAAGGGGGGACTTGATAGAGGTATTTAAAATGATGAGAGGGATAGACAGAGTTGATGTGGACAAGCTTTTCCCTTTGAGCATAGGGAAGATTCAAACAAGAGGACATGACTTCAGAATTAAGGGACAGAAGTTTAGGGGTAACATGACGGGGGACTTCTTTACTCTGAGAGTGGTAGCGGTGTGGAATGAGCTTCCAGTGGAAGTGGTGGAGGCAGGTTCGTTGGTATCATTTAAAAATAAATTGGATAGGCATATGGATGAGAAGGGAATGGAGGGTTATGGTATGAGTGCAGGCAGGTGGGACTAAGGGAAGAAAGTTGTTCGGCACGGATTTGTAGGGCCGAGATGGCCTGTTTCCGTGCTGTAATTGTTATATGGTTATATGGTAAAGACAGCATGGATGCACTCCAAAACACGGCACAACCGTGGATAACGAGGGAAATCAAGGATAGTGTTAAATCCAAGAAAATGCATATAGATTGGCTAGGTGAAGCAGCAAATCCGAGGACAGGGAGAAAACTCAACAGAGGAGGACAAATGGGTTAATTACGAGGAGGAAAAATAGCATGAAAGAAAGCCTGTAGGGAATATACAAAACGGACTAAAAGCTTCTTTATATATGTAAGAAGAAGATTAGCGAAGCCAAATGTAGGCCCCTTACCATCAGAGACAGGTGAATTTATAATGGGACATAATGAAATGGCAGAACAGTTAAACGAGTACTTTGTTTCTGTCTTCACTAAGGAAGCCCCAAACAATCATCCAGAAATACTAGGAGACCGATGATCTAGTGCGCGGGAGGAACTGAATCCGCATTGGACAGGAAATTGTGTTCAAAAAAACTGTTGGGACTGAAGGCAGATAGATCCCCCAGGGCCTAATGGTCTGCATCCAAGAGTACTCAAGCAGATGGCCCTAGAAATTGTGGATGCAATGGTGATCATTTTCCAATGTTTCCTCAACTCTGGATTAGTTCCTGTGGACTGTAGCCAATGTAACCTAACTTTTTAAGAAAGGAGGGAGAGAGAATACAGGGTATTATAGACCACTTAGCCTTACATCGCTAATGGGGAATATGTTTGAGTCGATTGTTAAATATGTCATAGCAGCGTATTTGGAAAGCGGTGACTAGATCGGTCAAAGTCAGAATGGAATTATGACGGGGAAATCATGCTTGACTAATCTTCTGGAATTTTTTGAGGATGTGACAAATAGAATGGATAAGGGCGAGCCAGTGGATGTGATGTCTCAAGACTTTCAAAAAGCATTTGCGAAGGTCTCCCACACGAGATTAGTGTGCAAAATTAGACCACATGGTATTGGAGGTAGGGTTTTCACATGGATAGAGAACTGGTTGGCAGACAGGAAGCAAAGAGTAGGAGCTAACGGGTCCTTTTCAGAATTGCAGGCAGTGAGGTGCAGCAAGGCTCGGTGCTGGGACCCCAGTTATTACAATATATATTAACGATTTAGACGAGGGATTTTGTTTGCGGATGACGCAAAGCTGGGTGGCAGTGTGAGCTGCGACGAGGATGCTATGAGGCTGCAGGGTGACTTGGATACGATGGGTGAGTGGGCAGATGCATGGCAGATGCATTATAATGTGGATAAATATAAAGTTATCCACTTCGTGACCTAGGTGTGATTGGACATCAGTCACTGAAAGTAAGCATGCAGGTGCAGCAAGCAGTAAAGAAAGCTAATGACATTCTCGCCTTCATTGTGAGCGGATTTGAGTTTAGGAGCAAGGAGGTCCTACTGCAGTTGTACAGGGCCTGATGAGACCGCACCTGGAGTATTATGTGAAATGTTGGTCTACTAATTTGAGGAAGGACATTATTATTATTGCGGGAGTGCAGCGTAGGTTCACCAGGTTAATTCCCTGAATTGTGGGACAAGCATATGATGAAAGAATGGGTCGACGGGGCTAGTATTCAGTGGAATTTAGAACGATGAGAGGAGATCTTATAGAAACATGTAAAATTCTTAAAGCATTGGACAGGCTAGATGCTGGAAAAATGTGCCCAATGTTGGGGGAGACCAAAACCAGGGGTTACAATTTAATAATAAGGGGTAGGCCATTTAGGACAGAGATGAGGAAAAACTTCTTCACCCAGAGAGTTGTGAATCTGTGGAATTCTCTGCCACAGAAGACAGTGGAGGCCAATTCACTGGATGTTTTCAAGGGAGAGTTAGGGTTAGCTCTTAGGGCTAAAGGAATCAAGGCATATGGCGGGAAAGCAGGAACGGGGTACTGATTTTAGATGATCAGCCATGATCATATGTGCTCGCTCGAAGTCCTACTCCTGCACTTATTTGTCTATGTTTCTATATTTCTATGTTCCATGCACAATCTAATATCAACTTCCCCTTAAAATTCAAGCGACCTCGTTCCGGCATCGTCCCTCTGATTATCTACTACCGAAGTATCCAAATAACAAATAACAACTGATCCCATTCACACAAGAATTCACAATATAACACGATTTTTAAATCTTACTGTCATGAACTTATATGCCAATCTCTGGCAGGTTTGTCGGTTCATTTGTTTCTGTAAATTGTCTCTAATTTGTAGTATAGAACAACAGTGTACGGGGTAATTGTCAATTGACGTAGACAAGGGAGAGATAACGCATTTATATGTGGACACTGTGACAATGGACTAAATTATCGGTACCAGCTGGAAAATCATCGGCGCAGTCACATTGGGGAGACACTGGGGACACAGGTCACCTGCACAATGTGCGGGAAATGATTCACGCAATCGTTTTGCCTCGAGTCACAGCAGTGAACTCACACCGACAAGAGGCCATTTAATTACTCTCACTGTGAGAAGAGGTTCAGGTGTTTTTTATTTAAAATTGATTACATTTTAATCAAAGTAAAAGGTATTCATCCAACCTGATCCAGCACTTGTAAATTCACACTGGGGAGAAATTCACACTGCTCTGTCAATTTGAAGGGCTTCAGTCAGTCATCCACTCTGCTGACCGTCAGCAGCTGACGCATCAGCGGGTCCACACTGGGGCGAGGCCTTTCACCTGTTCCATGTGTGGGAAGGGATTCCCCCAACACATCCCACCTACTGAAACACCTGCGTGTTCATACAACCGATAGTTATGCCGTTTACCTGCTCTTTGTGTGGAAAGGGATTTGCTCAGTCATCAACCCTGCTGAGACACCGGCGATATCATAAATGACTCAATTTTGTCTGCTGCTACTACTACGTTAATCACATCCAGGACTAAATTATATTCATTCTACAAATCAATTGTTCCTTCGGTGCAATGGGTTAGCTTTTAATACTTTGTGTATATATTACTGCTTGACATGTTGAGACTACAGTATAGGGCAACCCTCCGTAACAAATAGATTCTGTTTTTACAGAACCATAATACACTAAAATCCCTCAGTACGTTTTTCGTACATCCAGAGTATAGTAATGATTGATTTCGTAACATCCAGAGTATAGTAATGAGTGATCTCATAAGGATTTACGACTAATAAGAACGAACAAACAATATAAATGGAAAGAGAGGGGAAACTAGTTTTGCAGTTGAATGGAACAGATATATATATATATATATATATATATATATATATATATATATATATATATATATACACGTCAGGTTTTTGAATCTAATAATATTATTGGAGCTAGTTCATGTGTACAAGTATCCATAAGTTGGGCGTTCGTAAGCAGTGGCTTGTACTCTTCAGGATCACTCTCTTGTGACATTTTAGTCTTACCTCAAGGACTCCAGAGACCCTGAAGCGTCGTCTGGCCATTCATTCCATAGATGATGTCTGACCCGCTGAGTTACTCCAACACTTTGGTTTTTGCTCGGGATTTCAGCATCCGCGGTTTCTCTGGTGAATTTTTACTTTGATTAAAATTTTAAATAAAAAATCGTACTCCAAAGATCAATCAGTGCCCAGTAGCTCCTCTGAATCAATATTTGTCAGAAATTGTCACTTAATTCGTGACTTCTTCCCAATACCATTACATGTATGATGATACTTAGAACCCAATAGAATTGGTGAATTAGAGGTATCCAAATACAGTATTGCCTCTCTCGTGTGTTAAAGCAATCTTCCCCGCATAAGTTAAGGATAATGTTTCTGACCATGTAGAATAGATTTGTATCTGAAAGGAAGAGATTGCTTGTGCAAGTAGCGTAACGCCGAAGGAAGCAGATAGCAAAAAAAATATTGCATGTTTGCTGCAGACAGGGATGTTAAGAACACAATGAAAGTGAGAAGCAATGTTCTGCAGGGATTGGTTCCACAGAGACCACTTATCCTGACTATTTATCAATCACATATACAAATTCAAAATTTGGCCTGTCTCCTATATAGTTAACAACGTGTAAGGCTCCAATTACATTCAGTAGTTTTTTCGGTACCATGAGTTATAATTCATTACATGAGGAATTTTGTTGAATATTTTGTACAACATCCATGGTGCTACACTGATAGTCTTCATTACCTCCTCAAAAACTCAATCATATGTGTAAGACATGAGCTCCCTCACACAACATGGATAGAACAGATTCTGGATCAGCACCCTTTTTTACAAATTGTAGTAGGGGGAGGGGGAGGCTAGTGAAGTGAAATGGAAGTGGGACAAAGCCTGGAAAGTGATAGATGGATAGTGGTAGTGGGGGGATGAGCAGATGGGTGGAATAAGTGACAAAGGCTGGAGATGAAAAGGAGGCAAAATGATGTCAGATAAAGAGAGGAGTGAAATGTAAGGCCAGAGAGAAGGAAATAGATGGAAGGGTTGTGGGGAGAGGGGGAGTTCAGGAAATTAGTAACTTGGGGATGGGAAATGAGTGTACGAATGAGGGAGGAGATGGGTGACTAGGTGTCAAAAATGGATACGCACTGGTGGGAGCCACAGAAAAGAGGTGGGGTTTCATCATACAGTATAGAAACAGGCGCTTTGACAAAACTCATCCATGCCAACCTAGATGGCCATCCACGCTAGTCCCATTTGCCCCCTGTTGTCCCATACTCTTCCAAACCATTAAATGGGTATTGGAAGAGCGGAACATAGACCAAATTGGATTAGGGTGGCAGTGGTAGAATTACTGCCTTACAGTGCCAGAGACCCAGGTTTGATCCTGACCACGGAAGCTGTTTGTACGGAATTTGTACGTTCTCCCTGTGACCGCATGTGTTTTTTCCTAGTGGTCCGGTTGCCACCCACACTCCAAATACTTGCAGGTTTGTAGGTTAATTGGCTTCAGTAAGTTGTAAAATTGGCCTTGATGTACCGGGTGATCTCTGGTCGGCGCGGACTCGGTGGGCCAAAGGGTGCGGACTTAACATCAGAACTGATCCCTTGCCTGGGATCGCTCCCACCACGACCACCGCGGAGCCAACACCAAGGGCTCATAGTCATCGGGTGAGGCCGTGTCAGGAGCTCCAACGTCGCGAAAGGTTCGACCAGCCCCGACGCAAGGTTCGATCGCCCAGCGCGGGGGAGCTGACATTCTCCTCCCCCCCCCCCCCCCCCCCCCCCAATGCGGGAGCTAGATCGCCTTGACACAGAGGGCCCAAACGCCGCCGGTTACGGGAGTCAAGATGCGCCAAAAGGCAAACAAACTACAAACAGAATGGAACAGAATCACATATTATTTTACATATTAAATATTGTGGGCGGAAGGAAAAAGGGGAAAAAGCAGCACTTTAAAAAAAAAAAGCAGTAGAGTGGTACAGTAAAAGTTAGTCCCGGGTGAGATAGGAGTTTACAGTCCTAATGGCCTCTGGGACGAAACTCCTTCTCAACCTCTCCGTTCTCACAGCATGGCAATGGAGGCGTTTGCCTGACCGTAGCAGCTGGAACAGTCCGTTGCAGGTGAGGAATGTGTAGGAGTCACTGTGGTGGATGTTCATGTTAAAATGTGTATTCGAGTGTTCTGTTACTGTTAATTGTATGATTGACCCGGCCAATGAAATTCCTCGTATGTTGCAAAACATACTTGGCGAATAAAGTGTGATTCTGATTCTGAAATTAGCGACAAAGTAAAAGGGGCAATCTATGCAGTCGGAATGTTTTATAGCAGAACCAAATAGAAAGATAGAATGTTACATAGAAAAGTCAAAATACTGCAATGCTGGAAATCTGAAATAAAAACAAACGCTAACAAGACCTATTAAGTCGGACAACATCCACAGACAGAGAAACATTTTGGGGTTAAGTTGAACGAACCGGTATCAGAATAAACGTTGTTATAAGATAAATTAAGACGCAGAGAAACATTGACTGGTGGGTTGAGAGAGAAGAATGGAAAACAGGAGCGATTAACTTTTTTATCTGGAGTTCAAATGACGATTATATAATTGTATCAGCAAATAACAATCAAAGTCCTTTTAAATGTCACAATACCTATTTTTAAATATGCCTATTTTAAATATTAAGATGGCTGAATAAAATCATACACTGTTGCATAAATAACTTTTTCAGTTAATCTTGGACAGCAAATTTAAAGCTGCGATTTCACATTCAGTCAGGATTCAAGAGTGAAGGTGCATCATTGAGTTAGGTTTAGACAATACGGCGTTCGGTGCATGTCTTCATCAGTCAGTGTATTGAGAATAGAACTGGGATGTTATGTTGTAATTGTCAGAGTATAGAAGAGAGATCGAGCAACTGTCCATATGGTGCCAACGCAATAACCTGGCCCTCAACACCAGCAAAACCAAGGAACTGATTGCGGACTTTGGACGGAGTAGGAGGGGGACCCACAGCCCTATTTATATCAATCGATGGTTGAAAAGGTCAGGAGCTTCAAATGTATTGGGCGTGCACATCTCTGAAGATCTTTCCTGGTCGGAGAACACAAATGTAATTATCAAGAAATCTTATCAATGCCTCTACTTCCCGAGAAGATTACGGATAGTCGGTTTGTCAAGGAGGACTCTCTCTAACTTCTACGGGTGCACAGTAGAGTGCATGCTGACCGGTTGCATCGTGGCTTGGTTCGGCAATTTGAGCGCCCTGGAGAGGAAAAGGCTACAAAAAGTAGTAAACACTGCCCAATCCATCATCGGCTCTGACTTTCCTTCCATCGAGGGGATTTTTCGCAATCGCTGCCTCAAAAAGGCTGGCAGTATCATCAAAGACCCACAACATCCTGGCCACACACTCATCTCCCTGCCACCTTCAGGTAGAAGGTACAGGAGCCTGAAGACTGCAACAACCAGGTTCAGGCTACTTCCCCACAGCCATTAGGCTATTAAACTTGGCTCGGACAAAACTGTGATTATTAATAACCCATTATCTGTTATTTGCACTTGATCAGTTTATTTATTCGTGTGTGTATATATTTATATTATGGTATATGGACACACTTATCTGTTTTGTAGCAAACGCCTACTATATTCTGTGTGCTGAAGCAAAGCAAGAATTTCATTGTCCTATACAGGGACACATGACAATAAACTCACTTGAACTTTAACTTGAATTGTACAATAACTTGATGAGGCCACATTTCGAGTCTTGGGTTCGGTTTTGTGCACCGCACTATAGAAAGGATTTTGATAAAGAGAGACGGAATAGAAAGGATAACGAGGCGGTTTCCAGGACTTCAGGCAGGGGCACAATGGGCTGAAGGGCCTAGTCGACGTCCTGAATGATTTTATTAGTGTGTATTTAGCAGACACTCTCCTTTTTTAGATCATAAGTTACCACATCATCGATATATGGCTGTTGGCTTCCCTTGGAAAGATAAGGATGAGCCTCCAATGGATTTGTGATGCACGGAATCCTAAACAAATTGCCGAAATAGACTGTATCATACAAATGATGTATCATGCAATTTCGCCATCCTAAGCGAGTCCCACGCGCCTGCGTTTTGTCCATATTTCTCAGCACCCTTCCTATCCCAGTACCTGTCTTAATTAGGCTGTGGGCCGAGGAGCTTTTTCGTTCAAGTTCATGACCCAACTCACGGAACTACCTGAATTGTTAACATATTGTGTAAAAATATTTTAGCTGTAACTCGTCAAGAACGAAACCTGCACCTTTCAAAAAATATATGACAGAAACTTCCAATTTTCTGAGTAGTAATTGTCCAATCAATGCACGTACACATTGAGGTCGGGTGCAAATTGACCAATCCCGCGCTTTGTTTTATGGTTGCTGGGCAGCGAGGATCCTGGGATCATGCCTGTCTCCTCATTACATCATTATCATTACATCAATAGCAAGAGGAAGGTTTCCAAGGAATAAAAGTAATGCTAACCTTGCTGACAATTTAGTTTTTCAATTGATTTACTGTTATAAAGTTATGATGTAAACTGTTAAATTAAAATGATAAATAACAAATGTAGAGTTAGGGTTCGGATTAGGGTTAGGGTTCAGGTTATGTTTATGGTTAGGGTTAGGGTTAGGATCAGGGTCAGGGTCAGGGTCAGGATCAGGGTCAGGGTTAGGGTCAGGGTCAGTCGGTCGTTCGGTCGGTCGTTCGGTCAGTCGGTCGTTCGGTCAGTCTGTCGGTTGGGCTTGTCGGTAGGCCAAAGGATGCTGTGGAGGGTCGGTCATGCCGACGTGCCGTCGGTGGGTGATGAGAGTGGTCGGGCCGCCGTTGGCTGCTGTGAGTGGTCGCACGGCCGGTGGGTGCTGCGCGGGGTCGGTCGGGCTGTCGGACGGCCGGTGTTGCAGCGAGCGAGCGAGCTGGCGGTCTGACGGAGCCGGCGTTATGGTGGTGCTGAAGGCGGTCGGGCGGCGTGCAGGGCAGTTCTGCACCCCACCATCAGATCCACGATGATCAAGAAGGGCATGCTGGCCGAGGTGGATGCGCTGAGCGGCCACACTTACGGAGCCCACAGCCGGTCCCAAAGCGGCTCCAGCTCCAGCCGTGGGCAGCTCTGGAAGGGAGGAGAGTTAGGGTTTGGGTTAAGGTTTCAGTGGAAGATGCCTTAGCCTTCCCCCAGCCTGGCACTGCTCAGTCCCACTACGGCCGTGACCCCCCACTCTGCACACTGGCAATCAGTGGGCTCAGTAAACGGGGGAACCCACGGGAACTGCCCTCACCCATTAATTAGGCTGGTTCAGCAGCCGGACCTCTGCGGCAGTCTCATTCAAAATACACACAATTATATTAATTATATTATTTTATATAATAATTATACATAATTATATATGATTAGTCATATTAATGGCATATATGTAAATATGACTGTATATAAATATATATGACGTGATATATATATATATATATATACATATGGTATAATAATATATGGTTTAAATAGACTGCAACACGGCAATAGGCTCCCCATTGTGTAATATGGGCATTGGACACCAGATGGCGCTTAATTTTTCGATCTCATTTTATTATTCGCTAAATTAATTAATGTGCAACTTTTGGCACTGACGAGTTATGACTTACATTTCATCTAAATCTGTGCAAAATTTAATGTAGTTCCGAGACATGGGTCGCGAAAGTTGATTTCAGGACACATTTTTGATGCTCGGCCCACAGCCTAAATGTATTTTAATGAATGCAATTGGTCAGATCAGTTATTTGAACCTAGATGGATTGTGCGGCACTTGAACCTAGAGGGATTGCACTCAGGATCCGTCCGGTCCAATGTGTGACCAGGAACAGTTTATATTCAGCAAGTTTATATTCGATATTAATATTCTCAGACCAGACTAGTTGCACTCCATAGCGTACTAATTTCATGCAATCCAATTGCATACACTGAGAAGATGCCTCTTTAATCTCAGTTATCATTAGCCGTCAATCTTCCACGATTCTCTTTCTGAAGTGACCAAGGAAAGTAAAATGTTTAACAAAACCTAATCCAGAATTGGCTGAATTTGTTTAATAAGAATGTGTCCTTGCTAATTACATTTATTTAATGAGCATACGAGCAACATTGTAGATACCAGTGATCACAGCGAATGGCAGGACCCCGGAGAGTGTTGTAGAGCAGAAGGATTCAGACGTGAATCTACATGGTTACGTACAAGTAGCGTAACCGTTAGGTAGGTCAGGCAAGACGGTTTTCGGTACAGTGCTCTTCATCGGTCATGGTATTGAGTATAAAAATTGGGATGTTATGTTGCAGTTGTACAAGATGTTTGTGAGCGCGCTTTTAGATTATTGTGTTCAATTTTGGTTACTCCTACTATAGGAAGAATTGTGTTAAGATTGAAAGAATATGGTGAAGGTTTACGAATAAGTTGCCATGAATTAAGGTATGTGTAAATAGGGCAGAACGGCCTGGTTTTCCTGTTGTATGGTTCTACATACAGAATTATGGCTCTTTGGCTAATGGCTCTTTAATGCCCTGCATAATTTTAATGTCCTGCATAAATGGTGATTGCAATGGAGATGAAATTAACCTCTTTAGATTCTGGAGTAGTTCCTGAGGATTGGAGGGTAGCTAATGTAACCCCACTTTTCAAAAAGGGAGGGAGAGAGAAAACGGGGAATTAAAGTTAGTCTAACGTCGGTAGTGGGGAGACTGCCAGAATCAGTTATTAAAGATGGGATAGCAGCACATTTGGAAAGTGGTAAAATCATTGGACAAAGTCAGCATGAATTTATGAAAGGTAAATCATGTCTGACGAATCTTATAGAGTTTTTCGAGGATGTAACTAGTAGAGGGGATAAGGGAGAACCAGTGGATATGTTATATCTGGACTTTCAGAAGGCTTTCGACAAGGTTCCACATAAGAGATTAGTACACAAACTCAAAGCACACGGTATTGGGGGTTCAGTATTGATGTGGATAGAGAACTGGCTGGCAGACAGGAAGCAATGTGTAGGAGTAAACGGGTCATTTTCATAATTGAAGGCAGTGACTAACGGGGTACCGCAAGGCCCAGTGCTGGGACCCAAGCTATTTACGATATATGTTAATGATTTGGACGAGGGAATTGAATGCAACATCTCCAAATTTGCGGATGACACGAAGCAGGGGGGGCAGTGTTAGCTGTGAGGAGGATGCTAGAAGGCTGCAAGGTGACTTGGATAGGCTGGGTGAGTGGGCAAATGCATGGCAGATGCAGTATAATGTGGATAAATGTGAGGTTATCCACTTTGGTGGCAAAAAGCGGAAAGTAGACTATTATCTGAATGGTGGCCGATTATGAAAGGAGGAGATGCAAAGAGACCTGGGTGTCATGGTACACCATTCATTAAAAGTAGGCATGTAGGTGCGGCAAGCAGTGAAGAAGGCGAATGGTATGTTAGAATTCATAGCAAAAGGAGTTGAGTATAGGAGCAGGGAGGTTCTACTGCAGTTGTACAGGGTCCTGGTGAGACCACACCTGGAGTATTGCGTACAGTTTTGGTCTCCTAATCTGAGGCAGGACATTCTTGCCATAGAGGAAGTACAGAGAAGGTTCACCAGACTGATCCCTGGGATGCCAGGACTTTCATAGGAAGAAAGACTGGATAGACTCGGTTTGTACTCGCTAGCATTTAGAAGATTGACGGGGGATCTTATAGAAACTTACAAAATTCTTAAGGGGTTGGACAGGCTAGATGCAGGAAGATTGTTCCCGGTGTTGGGGAAGTCCAGAACAAGGGGTCACAGTTTAAGAATAAGGGGGAAATATTTTGGGACCGAGATGAGGAAAACATTTTTCACACAGAGAGTGGTGAATCTCTGGAATTCTCTGCCACAGAAGGTAGTTGAGGCCAGTTCATTGGCTATATTTAAGAGGGAGTTCGATGTGGCCCTTGTGGCTAAAGGGATCAGGGGGTATGGAGAGAAGGCAGGTACAGGATACTGACTTGGATGATCAGCCATGATCATATTGAATGGCTCGGGGCCGAATGGCCTACTCCTGCACCTATTTTCTATGTTTCTATGTTTCTATGAGTACGTGACTACATATGAGGGAGAATTGTTTCTACGCGAGGTAGCACTGAAGCAGCTCTGATCCTGCACGTGTCCTTCAAGTATCAAGGTCAGCCCTTGTGGATGAGAGCAGTGACCAGAGGGCCAATGATAAAAATAGATCACGACGCTGGGAAATGAAAGAAAATGCAGTGAAAATTGACATTATTGGTTGAGGCGATCGATAATGTCTGCTGCTTAAAGCAAGTCTGAAAGGCGGCATTCCCCCCCCCCCCCCCCCCCACCCCCTGTTGTCGGACACACAACATTACACAGGGCGTTAATATATTTCAAAAATACCTAAAATGCATATAGGCAGACATAGCCAAACGAATATCTGATACATATGAAGGAAATTTCAGAATAATATAATAATTGCGCCAGCCTTCATGAAAAGTAAAAGACGCACTGGCATTACTAGATGTATTAGAATGTTCCTCGTTCTTGGCAGAATGAGGAAATTAAACATCTAAATAAGACTAAAATCTATAGCCAGGTAATTTGGTGAACAAACACTAATATCACCTGACGAGCGAGATTCTAAGGGAATGGCTAAAGCGCCAGTAGATTTGCAGATTGCTAGCTTCCATATATTTGTTCACATTCTGGAATTGTTTGTACGGCAGCAAAATTAACACCATTATTTAAGAACGTAGCGTTAAAAAAAATCAGGATATCCTGACACCATGGTAGGAAAATCATGAATTTTATAAACTGTGTAATATAAAACAGCCTCAGAAGAATTATGAGATTATCGATGTACAATGAAATGCATTTGTTGTTTGCTAACCAGTCAGCAAAAAGACAAAACATGATTACATTCGAGCCTTTACAGTGTAGAGATACATGATAAGGGAATCACGTTTAGTGCAATTTAACGCCAGTCCGACCAAGGATAGTCCGCTGGTCAACAATGTAGTTGAGCACTGCTATCTGGTTGTGGTAGGATGATTGTCACCTGACAACACCTGGGAAGAAACTGTCCCTGAATTTCGAGGTGTGCGTATTCACACTTATACACCTTTTGCATCATGGGTGACGGGAGAGTGGCCAGGGTTGAATTCGTCCTTGATTATACTGTCTGACATCGATCCAACGTTTTCTAACGTGGTTTGTGTATTGGCCGCATCTCCAGATGTTTTGGATGTATTTCCGTTTAAAAACAATCACGCAATTTTAATTACACAATTGCCACCCAAGTCCCCCTCCTTTGCAAAATAGTATCCGCACTTTGCCAATTCAAGAGCATTTTTCCAAGTCCAGCAAAACTATTAACAGGGCGGAGCAGATGGTGCGGATGATTAAACAAAATAAATCGTTACAGGCACTGTGTGTGGGGTAGACTTGTCATTAAAGAAAGAGGAAGAGGTGCAACTAAATGTATCACAGATTGCATTTACCTTCCACGGTTTCAGATCTTTACCAATTTCCGGATTTTGTCATATGGATATTTTACCGCTCCCTTTAGTTCCTCTCTGAATTTCCTCTGGGTCCCTACATAAATGCCCGTGTTGGTGCAGCAGCCGCAAAGGAGAAAAATGTATCCGCTCACCTGTAGAATGAATCTTGGGTCATTGTAATTGGATCCTTCAAAATATAAGCCTTTCGTAAATCGTACGTAAAACACATTTACAACATAGATCGTCCATAAAAGAAGAAAACTGCCCGATATCGACATCAGCAAAACAATCGATTTTTTTCGGTTTTCTATCTCTGAGTCACTCTGGTTATCTCCTTGTCTCTTGTTCCGCAGTCTTTTTCGGGCTCTGTTGGCGGCCAGAATGTTTCTGATGGTCAGGGCACTGAGCAATACCATCAGCACGAAGGGGAGAAATGGGGTTACGATGAGACCTAGCCAGTCAAACGCTGCCCAACCTGGTGAAATATAGAACACGTCTTTTATATGGCAAAACCATCCCACGTTATTTATCATGTACAATGGTTCGTACATGAAGTAACAGGGAATGTTTTTTCGCAACGCCAAGAGAACAGGTGATCCCTATAAGAATAGTCGCCGTTTTCGCCTGGCAATAATCAGTCTTCAGTTTTTGGCAGCAAATGGCAATATATCGATCAACGGTGAAAGCAACTGTTAACCACACAGAGCTGTCTCTGGCTCCAGACGTAACGACAGCAATAACACTGCAGCCTCGAGTACGAGTCAAAAAGTTAACTGGGAAATAGATTCCACGGATTCGATTTAATATCACCGTAGTGATCACGACCAGCAGATCCGTCACTGCCATGGAAAAGAGGTACAGGCTGATACATCTGGAGATACCGCACCTTCCTCGGGCCAGAATCACAATCGCCATTAAATCAGTTTTATCGAAAAGAAAATGGGATAAATATGAAGTATGCGTGTGATCGATGCATCCGCAAAACCTGCAGAGAACCTTTACTTAAAACTTCCTAAAGAGTGTTAACCAAACCAAGGATTGCTATACCCTTACCTGGAACGGCAACAGCAGCAAACACCGGGGAGTATATTGCAAAGAAGGGACCTGTGACTGCGTTATGCATTTCGATAAGAAATTCTGACTGGAAGAATCCTAGTAATTCTACTAATTCAAAAGCTCTGATATTTATATCTAATTTTACATCCAGAGAGACAATTAGATCACAACATCATCCAATGTCTAACAGCAAAGTGAACAAAAGGGTTAAGATGGCCGTTTACACTCTCACATGTCGCACTAGTAATGTGAAACATGCTCGCACGAAATATTTAAATTAGGATATTTTTTGCAATGTTTAGTGAAACGAATTCTTAATTTTCACTGGCTAAACTGAATATCTGTATCGCTCCGCCGACACAGAACGGGTAAATGCCAAATACAAATTTTCCATTTTGAGGTACCTTCATCGACCAAGCATTCTGTTTGTTGACTGAACCAGGCAAATTAGCTAAATTGAAGCTGACAATATCGTGGAGAAAGTACTGCATTGAATATATTCATCCCTGGGAGAAATGTTGCACACGTTTTGGCCATGCTGCGACCAGCCATTGTTCACGGCTGCCAAAGACCTATATGAAATTAGAAACACAGGGGAACCCACTCCTAAACCAGACCTATCATGTTCGAGGCAGAACTCGTAGACATACGAGAGGACAGCAAATTAAAACACATTGTCCCAGGCTATTTGTGTGATATTGTCCATTCATCTACATCCAATATTCATATATTCTGGGTGTATGCAGTAAATAGAATGGTATTTGCCTATTTTCAGGGAAACTGAGGAATCAACTAGGTCACCATCATTTTCTTCCCCCCAAATATAATTTAGATAAAGAGTTTACTATTACATTCGGAAAGTGGCGATCAAGACTACAGGGTTACGATCATTTCAAACCCCATCTAGGTAACAACAATTAAAGGACATTTTGAGGGATTCTGCTGGCTGCCAATTGCATATATCCGGATATGTGGGCTCTTGAACCTTTCTTTGCCGGTTTTGTGACAAAAGACGATATTCCCGGAACATGAGACTAGATGGTAGAAGCAAAAATAAAAATAGGCTGGTCGCTTTAAAGGGATTGTACAATAGCCCCACCAAAATTGGCAACGGGAGTTGCAGAGCAACCACTTAGGGTTTTGTTTACAATTAGCTGCAAATATATTACGATCGCAATAGTGGAGGATATTAACTCTCCACACCCCACATACTTTCCAAATGGACTAGTAGAGTGGAATCGGTAGAATCTGTTCAGTACAAGCAAGAACATTTCCCCAATAAACATGTAGATGACCACACACGAGAGCGGTAATAACTTCGCCGAGAAATAAAGCTGCTGGGAAATAATGCATCGAGGATTTAGTGGTGGAGCAGTAAGGGGACAAGTGATTACAATTCTATTCGTTTTAAACCATGTTTGAGAAAACAAAGGAGAAGCGAGGGTGTGGATGGTGAGTGTGAGCATCAGACCTGCAGAAGAGAACGAGAATGGGGCAGAAGGTTACATGGTCGAGAGGTCAGACACTTGGGTGTGGAGGGAAATACGTCGCAAACACAGCGATTGCAGTGTAAATACCTAAGACCCTGACTAGGGGGAGGCCCGAAAATGAAGCTGGAAAAAGCGAGATGGCGGCGAAGACAAATACCAAGGAAGGGCACTAGTGAGTTTGGGTGAGAAGGTGGTCGAAGTGCTTCAGCAATGACAAGGGATTTCCCATAGCCCATCAAAGTGAGCAAAAGAATATCACAATATGTGAATATGTGCATTAGAACGTTGTGGAAACTCAATCTATGAATGTATTCAATAACGGGATTGTTTTTTTTAAATTAATCTGCAAAGGAGTGCAACGTTATGGGGTCTGGGCAGGACAGAGAACGACCGTAATGAAGAATGAAACAGGATTGCAGGGCCGAATGTCTGATGCCTCTAGCTGGCCGCTGGATTTATGGTATCAACGGAGCGTCTTACCTTGCGTTGTCGAATTCAGCGTGAATCTGGAAGGGTGCAACTAGCCCAGACGAAAGATGATGTGTTTCTCAAGCTTGCTCCTCGGTTCGTTGTAACAATACAGAAGAGCAGAGACCGATAGATCAACGCAAGAGTGAGACAGGAATTTAAAGTGGGAGGCTGGCGGCATGCAAATCACTCTCGTGGTCTGCAAACAGGTGTTGTGCCAAGTGAGCACACAATCTAAGTTTCGCTTCTATATTGCGAAGTGCATGATCCCATTTGATATTGTGAAGAGGGGAAGGGGAGAATATGTGTATGCGGTAGGATTGTTGAATCTGGCAGAACCTGCGAAGGGTGATCCATTCAATATGCAACAGTAGTTGATAGAATTAACGTTGATGGCTGCGGGTTGGACGCAAGCCTGAAATGGAAATACAAAACGTTGATATCCTCAGCAGGACGTGCAACGCCTCGATTGGAAAGGTCAATTGCAGGTTTCATCGATTCCGACAAAAACTTTCCAAGTTATTGCCATTTCATAAGAACATGCTCTAATTTTATCATTTTCTTGTGCAGAAAGGGAACAATTTAACCCATCAAATATATGCCTGGGACGGCGGGACTGTCATATGAGGAAAGATTGAATAGACAAGGCTTGTATTCACTGGAGTTTAGCAGGATGAGGGGGAATCTTATAGAAACATAGACAAGTATAAAAGGACTGGACAAGCTAGATGCAGGAAAAATGTTCCCAATGTTGGGTGAGTCCAGGGGCGACAGTCTTAGAATAAAGGGGAGGTCATTCAAGACTGAGGTGAGAAATACACTTTTTCACCCAGAGAGTTGTGAATTTATGGAATTCCCTGCCGCAGAGGGCACTGGAGGCCAAATCACTGGATGGATTTAAGAAAGAGCTAGATAGAGCTCTAGGGGCTAGTGGAGTGAAGGGATGTGGGGAGAAGGCAGGCACGGGTTATTGATACGGGACGATCAGCCATGATCTCAATGGATGGCGGTACTGGCTCGAAGGGCCGAATGGCCTCTTCCTGCAGCTATTTTCCATGTTTCTATGTTTCTATGTTTCTATGTTTCTATGCCAGGTTCAGACAAAGTTAATCAATACCTTTCGACGATTATTTTCCAGCACCCTTTCCTCGTTTGCATCTCAATCAGTTTTACCGCGATTCCACACCGACAGTGGTGATAATTTACAGATAATAGATAAGGTGCACTGGACTGATGAGTCCTGGACATTCACACTGCGTGCATTTAGTTGAGAATTCCGAAGCAACTTCAGTAGAAGGAATATCCAAGTAGAAATTCTCAATTGATGTTCCATTTATCCTTATAAATATTGGAATTAACGAATGTTGGTTGTCGGGGCCTGTTAAACAGCTTTTACATATTTACCTATCAAATAAACAGGAAGACCGCGATGCAACCCTTTCCCCTGAAAAGTGGTGAAAACTCTACAGCTGAATACTTCGTTTATTCAAAATGGTGCAACTTCCCGACTAAATACAATCTCTATAATATTATTTCAGTGAATGGATAAAGGGCAAAAACAAACGGCATTTTGTAATTAAGTCCTTCAGGTGGAACTGTCCAGATTGTGATTATAGTCAAATGTACAATTCTGCAATATAACTAAAAATAGTAATCCTATCAATGACGATTCTGGTCTGTTTACTCGTGTTCGTGTAGCAAACACGAATTATGTTGTAATATAAATGTCTCAGTGGAATTACCATTTAGTATAAATAGAGGATTATTTGGCGGTCCGTGGACACGGGACCAACTACTTGTCGTAAAATGCATAATCCGGTCACTGGTCCCGTATTTGCAATTTACTATACAGTGTTTGCCGCGTTTGCTGTCCCGGGTACGTTTTCCAGCGATCGCTCAACGCTCAATCGGCAAGGCAGTTGTATTTGTAAGGAATTCAACTTTAGGTACCATGCTTATTCCGCTCTTTCTTCCTTGTAGCAAATCTTGTAGCGATTGTAATCTTGTCCAGAGGAAGGTGTGGTCTTTCCCTATGTATCACCCTGTACCTGGTATCCATGGCGGTGTCGGATCTACTGGTCGTGATTACGGCGGTGATATTGAATCGAATCCGTGGTATTTATTTCCAGCTGAGTTTTCTAACACACACCTTCCTCTGGACAAGATTGTAGTATTACTGCAGTCCTGACATATACAGCCAGAGACAGCTCGGTCTGGTTAACTGTCGCTTTCACCTTTGATCGCTTTGTGGCCATTTGTTGGCAGAAGCTGAAGATTTAATACTGCAATGAGAAAACGGCGGCGGCGGTCATAGGTACAGTTTGTGCCTTCAGTTTTCTTAGAAACATTCCATGCTACTTTATGTATGAACCGTTGTACATCATAGACAATATGCGCTGGTTCTGCGGCATACGCTCAGCATTTTACACTTCAACTGGTTGGGCCGCTTATGAATGGTTAGACCGTATCCTGACCCCATGTTCCCCTTTCCCTTTGATCTTCGTCCTCAACGCTCTGGCGATCAGGAACATTCTAGCTGCCAATCGAGCTCGCAGAAGACTCTGCGGCAAAAGCAAAGGAGAGAATCGTAGTGACCCAGAGATGGAGAACCGGAAAAAGTCCATCGTATTATTACTTTCCATATCTGGGAGTTTCCTAATATTATGGCTGACGTATGTTGTAAATGTATTTTATGTGCGATTTGCAAGCGGTAGTTATTTTGCAGGATCCAATTTCAATGACCCAAGATTCATTCTACAGGAAAGTGGATACATGCTCCAGCTCTGGAGTTGTTGCACTAACACGTGCATTTATGCAGGGACCCAGAGGAAATTCAGAGAAGAGCTAAAGAAGGCTGTGATATATCCATTTCACTTAATATGTAAGCTCTCGAAGAATTGAAGTTGTTGGAAGAAGTGAGCATCTTTGATACCCTTATTGAACAAACAACGATAACATATACAATATAACACAGTACATCTGTCACAAAATTTAAGCTAACAATTCCATTGTCCTGCAGAGGTTGGTATCTATCCAATCCCCGTTTGTTTATTTGTCGGTCTAAATGCCTATTAAATGTCGTTACAGTATCAATCAATCAATCAATCAATCAATCAATCAATCAATCAATCAATCAATCAATCAATCAATCAATCAATCAATCAATCAATCAATCAATCAATCAATCAATCAATCAATCAATCAATCAATCAATCAATCAATCAATCAATCAATCAATCAGTCAATCAATCAATCAATCAATCAATCAATCAACCAATCAATCAATCAATCAATCAATCAGTTTTATTCGTCACATTACACAGAAAGTGCAAGTGAAATGATTTTGCCAGCAGCGGTACAATGATAAAGAACACACAAAAACACACAAAAAATTTAACACAAACATCCACCACAGCATTCATCGCTGTGGTGGAAGGCACAACATTTGGCCAGACTTCCTCCATTTTCCCCCGTGGTCGGTTCCTCAACCCTCCGCAGCCGTCGCTGTGGGCGTCCAGAAGGTAAAACGACAAGGTAAATAGTCCAGGTAAGTCCAGAATCGGCTCTTCCCCACCGTAGACCGCGGCCTCAAGTCGGTATAAGCCGCAGGCCGGCGGTCGGAGATTTAAAGTTCGCGCCGCAGCCAGAAGCACCGCAGACTGCAGGGCCGGCAGTCGAAGCTCCCCTCCAGGGGTCCCCGGCGAGGGACCCCGCTCCTGGTGGTAAGTCCCCACCGCGCCCGCGGTAGAAGTTGGCCGGGGACCGGCAATTGGAGCTCTTCTCCACCGAGGTCCCCCACGAGGGATCCCATGCTGCGGACGCTGCTAGCTGGAGCTCCGCATACCGCGGCTTCGGGCTGCCGCTGGTCAGCGAACGGAACGCTCCCCTCCGGCGAGCCCCGGCGAGGGCTCGCCCGCTCCACGCCGAGAATCCGCGCTGCGCGCCCCACCCCCCAAGTCACCCTAAACCCTGGATTAAAAGACTCTGACTATTACTTTATGCACGCCCTCAGAATTTTGTAAACTTCGAGCAGCTAGCCTCTCAGCTTCCTTCACTGCCGAGAAAATAATCCATCCTTTTAGGACCCAATAACAAGGAGAGTTTAATTAGCATCTGAAACGGGATCGGAACAATCAAATTCTTACTTTCTGCAGTTTTACATGTACGTTAACGAATCAACAAGACACATAAGTATTGCAACGAAGAATAATACATTAAATGATCAGTTATCAGTGACATTCATTACACCTAATATTCTTTACGCGGGAATGAAGCTGGTGACCTCTACGGCACCCATCGCGAAGCCTTCACGTGCTTCCTGTAATGTGGCAATCTGAATTGCACACAATACTCCATATCTGATCGAATTAAAGTTTGTTTTTACAGCTGCAACATGACTTCCCAACTTTTATACCTCACCTCCTTTCTTTCATTCGTCGTGTGGCTGCGCATCCAATTCTCCTCAACTTACAACTTTTATTGATGTTAGTTCACTCCTGCACACACTGTTATTAAATGTTTATACAATAGAGGTATTGGTAAAATGCGCATCGCAGACTTTGCGGACGAGTATGCGTGAAGTGCTCGTGGGAATGGATGAACATTTAACTACAAATATGTCAGCTGCAAGAACGCAACGTTGCTGTAAGTTGTCCACAAAGGCACCACGACAGGACGTTTAATACTGCAGGAGAGGACAAAAAAATATGTATTTACGTTGCAAGTCATTATATCATCATACAGATGTCTTAGCGATGTACGTTGAGGAGCGTAATTTAGGGACAATCGTGGATTGTAACGACGGGAATACGGCCAAAGTGTAGAGTGTTCTTGTTTCGGACATCCAGCGAAACTTATGGGAAACACTTCATCTCAACAAAAAAAAGCAAAACAAAACATGGAATTCGGAGCAACCGTATGGCATGATTGATAGAAAGGATGCAAACGAAATGGCGAAGGGAGATTCCATCAAAGTGCAGTAAATATATACAGTGGCTTGCAAAAGTATTCATACCCCTTGAACTTTTCCACATTTTGTCACGTTACAACCACAAGCGTAAATGTATTTTATTGGGATTTTATGTGATAGACGAACACAAAGTGGCGCATAATTGTGAAGTGGAAGGAAAATGATACATGGTTTTACAAATAAAAAACTGCTATTAAACACTACAAACTCAGAAGCTCTGGACAACAATAGATTATTATTATTATTATTTATTTTTTTAAAATTATTATTATTATTACTATTATTATTACTTTTATTATTATTGAACTGTTATTGTTTGTTTTTGAGTATGTGTGTATGCGTGTTTATATGTATATATATAAACATAGGTGAGAATATGTATATATACACACTGATTTTTTTTTCTCTCCTTTATCATATTATTTACAGTGAACTATGTTTGCATATTCAGTTGTGCTGCAGCAAGTAAGAATGTCATTGTTCTATCTGGGACGTATGGCAATAAAACACTCTTGACTTGATTCTTGACTGTCCTTTGCCTCTTCCATTGTCAGAGTGAGACTATTTGCAAATTGTAGGAACAGCATGTCATATTTCCACAGGACAGCTTACAACCCAGTGGTATGAATATTTATTTATCTTACTTCAAGTAACCCCTACACTCCCCCTCTCTCCATCCCTCCCCCATCCAAGTCGCTCCAGGTTCCCGGTCTCACCGGGAAAACAGCTAACAATAGCCTTTTTCATTTATCATCATTACTTGTTTTGCATACCTTGCATTAATTTGTTCTATATCTCTCTACATCACTATCAATATCTCTCGTAACGCATTCCCCAGACTAGGCTGATAAAAAGGTCTCGACCAAAAAAAACGTCTCCCATTCCTTCCCTCGAGAGATGCTGCCTGTTCAACTGAGTTACTCCATCTTTTTATGTCTATCTTCGGGTTAAATCAGCATCTGCAGTTCATTCCTGCACTACCTTCTACTTCATAGCGGATCCTCGCACTATGCTTGATCGGACTCTACTGAAGATACCTTGCAGTAAACGTTATTCCCTTATCATTTATATGTACACTGTGAATGGCTCGATTGCAACTATGTGTAGTCTTTCTACTGGCCCCCACGTAACAAAAACGTTTCACTGTACTCGGCACACGTGACAATAAACTAACCTGGAACTGACACTGAAACTGAAACTGAAACTGAAAAGGGAAAGTGTTCTTCGAAAAATGGATGGTAGCAGAAGAGTGTAGGAGTACACATAAGAAGCACATCAGAAGGATAACAAGAAGACACGAGATTTACTTGTCAAATACGGTAAAGGGGCCTGTTAATGGAAGTAATGTTAGCATAATTTAAATAACCTGACAATCAAAATAAATGAAAATGTCACACCACTCGTTAACTCCTCTTTGATTTTGCTCTGCGTGACTGCATAAATGAAGGGATTTATACAGGAACTCAAAAGCTGAAGCATAAATCCGCTTTCCTCCAGAATAAAGTTTGAATCTTTGAAGTTAGAATCCGAGAAATATTCAACCTTCGCGATCCGAACATAAAGGAAGGTGATGAAAAACAACATCCAGCACAGGATAAAACCGCAAGAAATGAACAGGAGCAAAACTATGGATTTTCTCCGGCTTTCCGTCTCTGGGTCACACTGATTCACCCCTTTTCCGGTGCCTCCTTCCAATAGCCTCCTTCGAGTTCTAATCGCCGCCAGAATATGTCTGATGGTGAGTACATTGAAAAGCAATATCAGAAAGAATGGAAGACATGGAGTTAAGATGCAACGAGTCCAATCGAATGCCGCCCATGCAGGTAACGTAGTGAAGGTTAATTTGGCGTTGCAGAGCCAAGGTACGCCATCGATGTAAAAGGCAGGTTTGTATACAAAGTACCATGCAATGTTTCTGACACAGCTCACAGAACAGACGGTCCCTATAATTATAGCCGCTGTTTTCTTGATGCAGTATTTTGTCTTTAGCTTCTGGCAACAAATGGCTACATATCGATCAAATGTGAATACCACAGTTACCCAGACCGAACAGTCTCGGATTCCGTTAATTAGAACAAAGCTGACGCTGCAGACTGGAGTTATGGAAAGGAAGCTGGATGGGAAATATATACCTACCACTCTATTTAATATCACAGCCGTGATAATAACCAAAAGATCGGTCACAGACATTGCCACCAGATAATAAGTAATGCACTTGGAAAGGCCGCACCTTCCTCGGGACAGGATCACAATCACTGCCAAATTAGCTGCGAAAGAGATAAAAGGACGTAATCATTGAGCAAATTAGAGATCGAAAACAAAGGGGACAGAAAATGTCAGCATTGTTATTGTCAGCAAAGAAAGAACACAAATAGCTTTTGTGCCTGATGCATTTTGTGCCAGGGTCGACCTGTGAGTTAATTCTTCGACAACACTGCGCTCTCTCAGCGCTCAATTTCCACCACCGATATTGAATTTCTTATAGTAAGTTCAATTCAAACGCTGCAAGGGCTTTGCACTGTCACTAGCGGATGAGAAATCGAGACCGACGTGGGAGCTTAGAAGTGATATCGAATCTACGCACGCGAGAAATGAAATGGAGTTCAGGAGCATCTTTTGATAACCGTGTGATAGGTCGCTTTCTTCAATCGGGTGAACAAGATAATCGTGCTACGAATGTACTGTGATAACATGTAGCAATGCATCGACCCATTCACAAAAACATTGCAACAATGGAATATAAACAACACAGGTTAGAAATATCCATTGGGTCGGACAACGTTGTCGGAATGAAACAACGATTCTATTCGATAAATGAATAATTTAACTCTCCCTTTACAAAGTAAATGACTTAACTGATAAGTGTTTCCAGTCTTTCCTAGCTTTGAAAATACAACTGAGTAGCGGAACAATTCAGAAACTCATATATTCAGCCGTTTATAAAACTATACATAATCAGTGATAATATACGTTATTGGAACGCTGTAGCAATTTAAAAAAATAGAAGATGCAGTACTTATCACAAGAAAATTATCCAGAACAAATGACAAAGACAGAACTTCACCTGGAACACCAATGGCTGCCAGGACTGGATAGTAAATAGCAAATAGGAGACCTTCCGGTATTCCATGCATTTTGGTCACAATTTCGGAGCACATCTAACATTATGTACAAAACAACTTCATCTTTATACATCATGGCAACTCCTCAGTGGCTTGATCTGTTACAATAATTGCGCAATTTGAGTAATGAGTTAGACAAGTGCCTCTCAGATACAACAGACTGCACGTGGAGGAACCTTGAACAGCACTTAAATTGTTTGGGGGGGGGGGGGGGGGGGGAGAGTAAACGGTCCAAGCAGCATTCGGGAAGTGGAAATTACAAAATATGTTTCTGCTCGGGAACTATCTTCAGACAGACTTTTTCTCAGTGTCATAGACCTGCCTTCTCTCCATACCCTCTGATCCCCTTAGCCACAAGGGCCACATCTAACTCCCTCTTAAATATAGCCAATGAACTGGCCTCGACTACCCTCTGTGGCAGGGAGTTCCAGAGACTCACCACTCTCTGTGTGAAAAAAGTTCTTCTCATGCATGTCACAGCGCGCCGCAGTCTCTAAACAACATTTCAGTAATTTTCCTTGCCCTCCATTTAAGAATCATAGTGTTTTAAGCCGATAACTCGACATTAGCACTGGCAAAACATAAAAAGCGCAGCTTTTCAGCCCCTTATCTCAGTGCCCACGCTCGGCTGCACATCGGTGTCAATCTGGTGGACTCTTCCATCTTCCCCTAGTCGTGGGGGTTTGTGAGGGGCCTCACGTGGAATAGCCTCGGGCCTCTCTTCATCTCAATCCGGCACTGGATATCTCAAACGCACCTTTAGAGCAACGGATCCGCAATCTTTTTTGCCCCCTTCCTCAATATTCCTATAATGTCGCGACCAGAGCTACACATAATACTTCAAGTGCAAGTCACAGTTTTGTGGACGCTGTTAGTGTGACTATTGAGATTTTCCCACGCTAGTCTGAAATGGAAATATAAATTATTCATATGCTCAGCCGATTCTGCAGCAACAAGTACGAAAAGAAACATCTTAGGCATCCACGATTTCCTAGGAACTTGCTTTTGTTTTCAATGGACATTGTTCCCGTTCTTGCCAATGCGTAAGGGGGGGGGGGGGGGGGGGGGGGGGGGGTTCAGCTCAGTCTTCCAGGCGTCAGAAAAACTCAATCAATCCTTCTCCGTGCTTGTATTCCGCCTATAATGGTAGTAATGTACAGATTACAAATTACAGCTCGCTTGACTGGTTATTGGTCATTTGCCGACTGCATACATTCAGTTGGGAAATATGAAGCAACTCCAGATAGAAACATAGAAACATAGAGACACAGAAAATAAGTGCAGGAGGAGGTCATTCGGCCCTTCGAGCCAGCACCGCCATTCCTTGTGATCATGGCTGATCGACCATCAATAACCCGTGCCTGCCTTCTCCCCATATCCCTCGACTCCAATAGCCCCCAGAGCTCTATCGAACTCTCTCTTAAATCCAGATAACGGACTATTCCATAGAAATTCACAATCCTGCTGCTATTGATTCTTCTGAACATCAGAATGGACTAATACTGAAGTCGTTAGAGCCCGATAAACGGGTTACAAGTTTTTTGCATGAAATAAACAGTTCAATGAATCCAACTCTTTCTGCGGCAAGGATGTGAACATTCCACAGCTGAATACTTCAGTTTATCCATCATGGTGCATTTTATCTGTGTGAGAATGTGCAGGTCTCTTCAGATGTACAGGAAGGAACTGTTTATCTTCCTTCCAGGTGTATTCAATATTCTGTGCCTCAGAGGGCGGTGGAGGCGGGTTCTCTGGATGCTTTCAAGAGAGAGCTAGATAGGGCTCTTAAAAAGAGCGGAGTCGGGGGATATGGGGAGAAGGCAGGAACGGGGTTCTGATTGGGGATGATCAGCCATGATCACATTGATGATCAGCCATGATCACATTGACTGGCGGTGCTGGCTCCAAGGGCCAAATGGCCTACTCCTGCACTTATGGTCTATTGTCTACTGTCTAATATATATTTGTGATCCTCCTCGCTGCTTGCATTCCCACCAATATCTACGTCCGTCTCAGCGTAGGCTACAATATACTTTCCATCTCCCAAACCATTAATATTTTTGGAAACAGTTTTAGTTCCAGTATTCATCCGTGGCTTTTTCCGAATTGTTGCAGCTTGCTAATATAAAAATCACCCGCTGTCTGCATTTATGCTCCTCCTATTTCCATGTTGCCCGCTGACTGTCTTTTTAATTTACATAACAAATCAATAGAGTCACAGAGTTATAGAGTCATACATAGTGGAAACAGGCACTTCTGCCCAACTCGCCCACACCGGCCAACAAAGTCCCAGCTACACTACTCGAACTTGCCTACGCTTGATCCATATCCCTCAAAACCTGCCCTATCCACGTACCTGTCTAACTGTTTCTTAAACTATGGGATGGTCCCAGCCTCAACTACGTCCTCTTGCAGCTTGTTCCATACACCCAACACCTTTTGTGTGAAAAAGTTACCCCTCGGATTCCTATTAAATCTGTTCCCCTTCACCATGATCCTATATCCTCTGGTCCTCCATTCCCCTACTCTGGACTCTACCCTGATCTATTCCGCTCATGATTTTGTTTCCCTCTCTAGATCTCTCTTAGATCTCCCCTCGTCCTCCTGCGCTCCATGAAATAGAGCAAATTAGTTGGAAAGTTGAGCAGAGGAATAGGAAGATGGATTAAACAAATGCGCAATCAAATCTAGATAAGACATATACAGTAAATAATTTGGTAGAGTTTTAAAAACCGTCTGTTGAGTAAAATATGAAACGCAAACAGATATCCAATATCAAAAATCACACTACTACTAATATAAGAATTAAAGATAAAAAAATAAGTTGTTGCGGAACGGATAGGCTGACTTACCTCTCCGGGTTTCGTAAATGTAGCGACGTAGGAGATTGTTTCTGCATCGGGCGGACAATTTTTACAATGTAATCGCAAATTGAGTCTCCTGCACCAGAGAAGTAGTGGAGGGTAGGGCAAACTAACAGAAGGCTGTGAAGTGGTTATCAAATTAGAAGCTATTAAAAGGAAACGGGATGACATTTTTGGGGAGGGGGGAGCGGATTAACCGCTTGAAAATGTCCATGCAAATTGTTGTGATTGCCCCCTTTCCACACCCTATTGGAAATTGGAACAAAAATATCACGGCGGTCTACTTGTAATATTATTTACCAATCCCATCACCGCATTACCGCCGTCCATCTGAGGAATCGCTGACTTCCCATTTCCCACCGGATCATCTACAAAATCCTGGTCCTCGCCTACAAATCCCTCTACCACTCCCGCCCCCCCCCCCCCCTTATCTCACTGACCTCCTCCCCCCTACCAACCCTCACGGTCCTTCAGATCAATTTCAGCCGGTCTCCTCTCCGTTCTGAAATCCAACCTCTGCACTTTTGGAGACAGAGCCTTCTCCAGGGCAGCTCCCAGGCTCTGGAACTCCCTCCCACAATTGATCCGAACTTCTGAGTCCCTCACCATCTTCCAGTCCCGCCTCATGACCCATACCTTCACCTCTGCATACCCTTAGACCCATGTCCCCCTTCCCTTTGCATCTGTCTTACTGCTCTATTTTGTTTTGTTCTTGACTCACCATGTAAAGCGACTTTGATACCTTGAAAAGCGCTATACAAATAAAATGTATTATTATTATTATTATTATTATAAAATTCCTTCATCGGGATCCAGGAAAACAAAAAAACAGAACATCAGGTCTTTCCGCTGATCATCGGGATTACATGGGCTCTGGAGGCGCAACTAGTCACTTTTATGACTGCGACAAAATGTATCAATTTATGAATGGGTCACCATACCATGTGCACTGGTAAATATATAATGAGGGACTCAAAGGTACACAAAAAAGCTGGAGAAACTCAGCGGGTGCAGCAGCATCTATGGAGCGAAGGAAATAGGCAACGTTTCGGGCCGAAACCCTTTTCAGACTGATGGGGGGTGGGGAGGTCGGGAGAAGTAAGCAAAAAGGAGGAGGAGGAGCCCGAGGGCTGAGGCAGAGATAGGAAGGGGGAGAGACAGCAAGGGCTAACAAAATTGGGAGAATTCAATGATCATGCCACCAGGATGCAAACTCCCCAAGCGGAATAAGAGGTGCTGTTCCTCCAATTTCCGGTGGTGCTTGCTCTGGCCGTGGAGGAGGCCCAGGACAGGGAGGTCGGATACGGAATGGGAGGGGGAGTTGAAGTGCTGAGCCACCGGGAGGTCAGGTTCGTTAAAACGGACCGAGCGGAGGGGTTCCACGAAACGATCGCCAAGCCTCCGCTTGGTCTCACCGATGTAGATCAGCTGTCATCTCGAGCAGCGGATGCAAAAGATGAGGTTGGAAGGGATGCAGGTGATTGTCTGTCGCACCTGGAACGACTGCATGGGTCCTTGAATGGAGTCGAGGTGGGAGGTAAAGGGACAAGTGTAGCATCTCATGCGGTTGCAAGGGAAAGTGCCGGGGGAGGGGGTTGTACGGGAGGGAAGGGAAGAATTGCAAGGGTGTTACGGAGGGAACTGTCTTTGCGGAAGGCAGGGGGGGGGGGGGGGGAAGATGTGGCGAGTGATGTGGTCACGTTGGAGGTGGCGAAACTGACGGTGGATTACTTGTTGTATGTGACGGCTAGTGGGGTGAAAGGTGAGGACTAGGGGGACTCTGCCCTTGTTGCGAGTGGGGGGATGGGGAGATAGAACAGTGTTACGGGATATGGATGAGACCCTGGTGCGAGCCTCATCTATGGTGGGAGAGGGGAACTACCGTTCCCTGAAGAATGAGCACATTTCAGATGCCCTGGTGCGGAACGTCTCATCCTAGGAGCAGATGCGGCGTAGACGGAGGAATTTGGGATTAGGGAATGGAGTCCTTACAGGAAGTAGGGTGGGAAGAAGTGTAGTCCAGATAGCCATGGGAGTCAGTGGTAGGAGGAGTGTCAGACTGGGTATAAACATTTAAATGTTCGATCCTCGAAGGGGAGACACCACAAAGGCGATTAATTGCTCCAGGACAATACGCGACAAAAAAACATTCGTAACGATTTGTTGGATACATTTTATTCACGATATGGCGACATAATACTGTATACTGCACATAATATTCCAGGAACATTTCAGCAACATCTATCCAACGGCTGGCGACAGTAATGGCTGCCTCGCAAAGTCTGTGTGTCCCTTCCTTCTTTGTTGTTTTTTTGCATGTGTAACTCAAATACTCCTGTACCTCAATTGGTGCATATGACAATAAAAGTGAATCTGAATCTGAGTAACTCAGCGGATCAGACAGCATCGCTGGAGAACAAGGTTAGGTGACGCTCAGGGTCGGGACCCCACTTCAGATACAACGTGTCTATTACCACCCTATGAAACAATCTGAGTCTGAAGAAAGGTCCCGACCAAAAATGCCATTTGTCCGTTTCCCTTTTCAAAAGCTGCCTGACCAGCTGAGTTGCCACATCACATCGTGTGTTGCTCAAGGTTACTGTACATGCCGTCTCTTGTGTCCCGGTATGATCCCGAGAGGCATTTGCAAAGCTGATTGCTTTAATTCTGCTATTATTGTAACAGAGCAAGCCACCCAAGTAACTCCCCGGAGGTTGTCTTGGGGTCTATAGGTTAAACCATTTTTCATGCAGTGTTAGATGTGTTCTCAATTCTGATAAACATGCATGGAATATCGGAAGGTCTCCTATTTGCCATTTACTATCCAGTCCTGGGAGTTATTGGAGTTACGGGTAAAGTGTTTTTATTAGTGATTTCCTCTGGTTATAATGTTCGATTGTAAATCTAGCGTCCTCTCTGAATGAAAGTGATGCACCACTCGCGAAACGACGATTATTACGGCTTATATTAACTTCCTTAACCCGATTAAATATATTACGACGTCCGAAATGTTCCACTACCGATGTGTATCATTAAATCGAAGAACAGAAAATAAAGGAAATATTCATGTTCAATCAGCTTCTGCCGAAAAAGGGAAAATAGTTGACATTTTCACTTTCAAGGAAGCATCTCAGTCCAGAAACGTCGCCTTTCACCAATGGGTAGACACAAAATGGTGGAGTAACTCAGCGGGTCAGGACGCAAGTCTCTGATGCTGATCAGAGATGCTGCCTGATCCGCTGAGTCACTCCAGCATTTTGCGACTACCTTCGATTTAAACCAGCATCTGAAGTTCTTTCCTACACATTTTGTCCTTTCACCAATGCTGTCCCGTCGGATAAGTATTTGCAACATGCTCTATTCCCATTTGTATCCTTAGTTTTATAGTATTGCTACCAGGTTTTGTGAATTGGGGTTATGAATTGCAAAATAGTTATTACAATGCGTTTATGGCATGGTTGTCCTATTGGCCCTATTATTTTGTACATTCTTTGATTTGATATCTACGATATCTAAAACGATTTGTTTCCGCCTTGTTTCGTTTCAACTCCGCCAGTAACGGAACAAAGCTCATGGCAGCATTGTATTGAAACTGCTGTTAGAAATTCCGTTGTGGAAATGGATCGATGAGAGGGCGCAATCATGTCGGTGCGACTCATCAGGCTAATGGTATTCATTGTTTACTGACACGGACAGACCTGATGAGATTTAAGCTTTTTTGTTCCTCGTTGTTTAAGGTCTGGGATGTATTCATTGACTAGCACTTGCTATTTTTCCACCTACAGCTAATCTGGCAGTGATTGTGGTACTGTCCCGGGGAAGATGCGGCCTTTCCAAGTGCATCACTTGCTATCTGGTGGCTATGGCTGTGACCGATCTCTTAGTCATTATCACGGCTGTGATATTTAACCGAGTGGTAGGTATATATTTCCCATTCAGCTTCATGTCCATCACTCCAGTCTGCAGCGTCAGCCTTGTTTTAATTTATGGAATCCAAGACTGTGCAGTATGGGTGACAGTGGCGTTCACACTTGACCGATATATAGCCATTTGTTGCCAGAAGCTGAAAGCAAAGTACTGCACCGAGAAAACAGCGGTCATTGTCATAGGAACAATTTGTTCAGTGAGTTGTGTCAGAAACATTCCATGGTATTTTACATACGAGCCTTCATTTATAACTGATGGCGTCCGCTGGTTCTGCAAATTAAAGTTATCTTTCACTACCTTGCCTGCATGGGTTGCCTGTGAATGGATTCACCGCATCTTAACTCCATGCCTTCCATTCTTTCTGATACTACTTTTCAATGTACTCACCGTCAGACATATTCTAGCTGCAATGAGAACTCGAAGGAGATTAATGTCCAACAGAAACGGAGATAATCAATGTGACCCAGAAATGGAAAACCGGAGAAAATCCATCGTTTTGCTCCTGTTAATATCTTGCGGTTTCATCCTGTCCTGGGTGTTAGTTTTCATCACATTTCTTTATGTTCGGATTGCGAAGGTTCGATATTTCTCGGGTTCTAACTTCAATGATTCAAATTTTACGTTGGAGGAAAGCGGATTTATGCTTCAGCTTTTGAGTTCATCTATAAATCCATTCATTTATGCAGGAACGCAGCAAAAAATCAAAGAGGAGTTAATGAATGGGGTAAAATATCTACTGAATTGCATTGTTATGTTATTTAAATTATGCTGACGTGATTTCGATTTAATCATCCTACGATTGATTCAGTTACTGTCTCCAGTTCGAATCGTGAATTAACTCAATCTCAGGTTTTCCATATAAAGTGAATTCACAGATATGGACGGGCATGGAGACATTGGAAATCGAGCACCTGATTGTTTAGAGGCAAAGGACACACTGGCCAACAAATTGAGATTGACACGGACTCTGAAATGTATGTCCCATGCCTCGTTCACCATGTACAGACAGATGAACTCGGAGCAAGAGAACGCCATTCAATCACCAAGTTTCCCCCGTCAAGCAGTATCACCGTTGATCTAACTGTGATAGAAACACAGAAACATAAAAAAATAGGTGCAGGAGTAGGCCATTCGGCCATTCGAGCCCGGACCGCCATTCAATATGATCATGGCTGATCATCCAACTTAGTATCCTGTAGCTGCTTTCTCTCCATACTCCCTGATCCCTTTAGCCGCAAGGGCCTTCTTAAATATAGCCAACGAACTGGCCTCAACTACATTCTGTGGCAGAGAATTCCAGAGATTCGCCACTCTCTGTGTAAAAAATATTTTTCTCATCTCGGTCCTAAAAGATTTCCCCTTTATCATTAAACTGTGACCCCTTGTTCTGGACTTCCCCAACATCGGGAACAATCATCCATCATCTAGCCTGTCCAACCTCTTAAGAATATTATACGTTTCTATAAGATCCCCCCTCAATCTTCAAAATTCTAGCGAGTACAAGCCGAGTCTATCCAGTCATTCTTCATAAAAAAAAGTCCTGACATCCCAGGAATCAGTGTAGTGAACCTACTCTGTACTCCCTCTATGGCAAGAATGTTCTTCCGTTTTTCCGATTTTCCCTGTAAATATCCATCAACTGTGTATTAATCATCCACCTACCTCCACCTTTAATATTCAAAAAATAATATTTAATATTTGCTTTAAGTATCATTTTAAGAAGATATTTTCAAAGACCCACGACTCGTTGAGAAAAAAAAACACATCATCAGATGAAAATCAAATTACAGAAGATTCGATTATTGTTGTCACGCTAGATTACAATGAATTGCATATTAACCATATAACCATATAACAATTACAGCACGGAAACACGCCATCTCGGCCCTACAAGTCCATGACGAACAACTTTTTTTCCCTTAGTCGCACCTGCCTGCACTCATACCATAACCTTCCATTCCCTTCTCATCCATATGCCTATCCAATTTATTTTTAAATGATAGCAACGAACCTGCCGCCACCACTTCCACTGGAAGCTCATTCCACACCGCTACCGCTCTCTGAGTAAAGAAGTTTCCCCTCATGTTACCCCTAAACTTCTGTCCCTTAATTCTAAAGTCATGTCCTCTTGTTTGAATCTTCCCTATTCTCAAAGGGAAAAGCTTGTCCACATCAACTCTGTCTATCCCTCTCATCATTTTAAAGACCTCTATCAAGTCCCCCCTTAACCTTCTGCGCTCCAGAGAGTAAAGACCTAACTTATTCAACCTATCTCTGTAACTTAGCTGTTGAAACCCAGGCAACATTCTAGTAAATCTCCTCTGTACTCTCTCTATTTTGTTGACATCCTTCCTATAATTGGGCGACCAAAATTGTACACCATACTCCAGATTTGGTCTCACCAATGCCTTGTACAATTTTAACATTACATCCCAGCTTCTATACTCAATGCTCTGATTTATAAAGGCTAGCATACCTAAAGCTTTCTTTACCACCCTATCTATATGAGATTACACCTTCAAGGAACTATGCACGGTTATTCCCAGATCCCTCTGTTCAACTGTATTCTTCAATTCCCTACCATTTACCATGTACTTCCTATTTTGATTTGTTCTGCCAAGGTGCAGCACCTCACATTTATCAGCATTAAACTCCATCTGCCATCTTTCAGCCCATTTTTCCAAATGGCCTAAATCACTCTGTAGACTTTTTGGAAATCCTCTTCACTATCCACAACATCCCCTATCTTGGTATCATCTGCACACTTACTAATCCAATTTACCACCCTTTCATCCAGATCATTGATGTACATGACAAACAATAAAGGACCCAACACAGATCCCTGAGGCACCCCACTAGTCACCTGCCTCCAACCCGACAAACAGCCATCCACCAGTACCCTCTGGCTTCTCCCATTCAGCCACTGTTGAATCCATCTTGCTATTCCTGCATTTATATCCAACAGTTGAACCTTCTTAACCAACCTTCCATGAGGAACCTTGTCAAAGGTCTTACTAAAGTCCATATAGACAACATCCACTGCTTTACCCTCGTCAATTTCCCTAGTAACCTCTTCAAAAAATTCAAGAAGATTAGTCAAACATGACCTTCCAGGCACAAATCCATGTTGACTGTTTATAATCAAATCGTAATGAGTGACAATGCCGCTCACAGACTAAACAATATCACGCAATGACAGATAAATACAGCAAATGCAAAAGAGCAGAATGGGGTAAAGATTGTATTGAAATCCGAGAAAGTGCGAACTGAAGTACTGACGATTCCTTTCTTGGTCCTTGAGATTGCATCCAGCATGATTAGAGGCCCACTCCACACTGGCCACAATCTTATTTAATTCCTGCCACGTGGAAGAAAGCATAGGAACTTCAAAACTGTAACGTCTGGGTTCGGGAGCAGATTATTTCATTCTACGATCAGATCATTAAACACTGCTGCCAAATAAGCGCAGCGCCGGTGCCCCGGTGTCGATCGCGGCGACGGGTGCTGTCTGTGCGGCTTTCTACGTTCTCTCCGTGAACGCGTGGGTTTTCTCTGAGATCTTCGGTTTCTTCCCACACTCCGAAGACGTAGAGGTATACAGGTTAATTAGTTTGGTGTTTGTGTAAATTGTAAATTGTTCCTCGTGTGTGTAGGAAAGTGTTAATACACAGGGATCGCTGGTTGTTGCGGACTCGGTGGGCCGAAGGACCTGTTTCCGCGCTGTATCCCTAAACTAAACGAAATAAGCTCTGAAGTACATGAAAATGCGGCATTGTTTTTTTTTCTTTGTTAGCTTTGCGCTATTATTGTTCGTTTACATACTTGTGTTGTTTATTACGATGTTTACTGAGTACTATGTTTAAATTATGTTGTGCTGCTGCAAGCACGAGTATCTTTGTTCAGTTTCGGCGCATATGACAATAAAACTCTCTTCACTCTTGTAAATAAAGGCCTTTCACTCCTGATACAAGGTCTTATCCCGCATCGTCTATTATTACGTTTTCGACTTTCGTGTGTATGCCCTGTATGCCCTGGAGGTACATCAGAAAGTGTTTTCTGATGTACCTCCAACACGTCTACATGCTTTCTTAAAAATGGTGATCGGTGCTGTACTTCACACCTTTTCTTATCAATGCTCGATGTAACAAAAGCATTACATGTACTCACAATAACCAATAATAGTATGTGTTGTCTGCTTGCAAACTAATTCCTAGCGAACCATGTGTAAAGGCGGCAGGTTACTTTGCATCTCAAAGTTCGGTTCTATCTCACAATGTAATCAAAATTTAATTTGTCATCTTAAAATCTAACCATCGATGCCGCCTTTCGTCCTCTTTGTAACTAAGTTTCCCACCTGTCATTGGCCATCGGCAAATTATCGTTTCACATTTCTACGCTGCACTTGCTACTGGACTCATAGAACTAAACAGCATGGAATCAGAGCCTTATGAACTGAGCTGGTTTCATCTGACAGCATTTATTAATTATTGTGGGAAATGAAATATCTTATTATGCAAGGATCCTTAGATTTGCTGAGATTGGCTAGATAAAAGAAATATGGACATTAGGATAATGGAATCTCCGGTCAAAATTCCACAACATTCTCCTGGCCCTGCCATTTATTGTGTACTTCATGCCTTGGGTTAACTTCCTCAACTGCATAAATTCATGCTCGTTCGAGTTCCTCTCCATCTATTATTCTATGATCCAATTCCCCAATTGGTGCAGATCTTGTTGTGGTTTCGGCCCTCATTCCTCTCCGCCACACCACTCAATCCTTCAAGGAACAGAATTTTTGCTCTCAAACCAATTCTCCCGCTTTCGCCCCATAGCCCCTGCCAACTTTACTAATCAATAATCTGTAATTGATGGCCTTCACGGCCGTTTGTGGTAATAAATTCTACTGACACACCACCCTCTGACGAAATAAATTCCTTTTCATCTCCTTTCTAAAAGCACATCTTTTTATTCTGAGTATATGGCCTGTCAATTCTCTCATTGTTGGAAACATCCTCTCCACATTCGTGGATTGAACCGCACACATTGCCGCGTGGAAACAAAAAAACTCCAGATGTTTGAATCTTGAACAAAAGACAAAATGCTGTGGAACTCTATGAGTCGGGCAGTATCTATGGAGGAAATATGCAGACGAATTTAGAAACGAGACTTTTATTCGTACTCAGATGTCGAAGTGATGACTTAGAGTATGAAGAAGGGCCCCGACACCTGTCCATTACCTCCACCCCATCTCCTTCTTCCACACACCCTCACCCCATCTCCCTCTATCACCCCACTTCCCACCCTGTCTCCCTCCTCCTCATTTGCCTCATCTTCCTCCCCGAACCCCCATAGCCTGTCCCAGGACCTACCCAGGTCGTAGAGCAGCGCCTGGACCTGGAACTCGGCCCAGAACGTGATTCCTTACAAGGGCTACCATTGGCTTCTATTCTAGGGGCCTCGTTACCTTTTACAATTACGAGATTGAATATATATACGACTAACCCAATAATAAGACATACGTTCCGAATATGGTTTCAATTTCGTAAGCATTTTGGACTAAATGATTTTATTTTATCGAGTCCTATTTTATCCAATTTTCACTTCCAACCATCTAGTACTGATCAAGTTTATTTGTTATGGGAGAGGAAGGAATTAGTATCTTTTCGTGATTTGTTTTTGGGGGTTTGTGTTATGTCCTTCGAACGACCATCCAATAAATATAACTTACCTAATTCACACTTTTTAAAAAATATTTACAAATTAGACATTTTTGAAGGCTACTCTATCCCTATTTCCGCTACCACATCAATCCGAATTTTTGGAAACAATTTTACAGTTGAACTCTTATCAGAAAGGATTAATAACGACTATTTATGAGTTGGTTTTGAAATTACAAATAGATACATTTGATAAAATTAAGAATGACTGGCAAAGAGAACTCCAAATATCTTTATCTATAGAGAAATGGGACAGCATTCTTCAATTGGTTAATACTTATTCAATGTGTGCGCAAGACACGCTCTGATACAATTCAAGGTGGTTCACAGAGCTCATATGTCAAAAGATAAGTTAGCTCGATTTTATGGTCACATAAATCATACCTGTGACAGATGTAACTCTGAAGTGGCCTCATTAGCCCATATGTTTTGGTCCTGCCCTTCTTTGAAAAAATATTGGAAATAAATGTTTGATACTATTTCTGAAGTCTTAGGCACAGATTTACAACCTCGTCCTATTATTGCAATTTTTGGGCTACCAATGTAAGATTCTATTCATTTGTCCCGCTCCGCCCATCGGATGATTGCTTTTACCACGTTAATCACCAGAAGATCTATTTTATTTAAATGGAAAGACTCCAACCCTCCGACCACACTCCGGTGATATTGGGAAACGATATCATGTTAAAATTCAGAAAAAAAATCAGGAGTGACACTTGGTTAAATTTAATAAGATTTGGGGAAAATGTATTGAACATTTTCATACAACATAAATTGCTCCCTCTTTAACCGTTATAAAAATTATTTTACCTCTATAGGGTAGAAACATAGAAACATAGAAAATAGTTGCAGGAGTAGGTCATTCGGCCCTTCGAGCCCGCACCGCCATTCAATATGATCATGTCTGATCATCCAAATAAGTATCCTGTATCTGCCTTCTCCCCATACCCCCTGATCCCTTTAGCCACAAGGGCCACATCTAACTCCCTCTTAAATATAGCCAATGAACTGGCCTCAACTACCTGCTGTGGCAGAGAATTCCAGAGATTCACCACTCTCTGTGTGAATTTTTTTTTCTCATCTCGGTCCTAAAAGATTTCCCCCTTATCCTTAAACTGTGGAACGGACTTGACGACAAACAGACTTACATTGTTGAAATTCTCAGTTCAGATTCGGTTTTGCTTTGCTTTGATGTTTTATCTATTTTATTTTTATTCGTATTTTATTATTATCAATGTTTCTCTTTCTTTTTATTTCTTTAGTTTAGGGTTTTTTTTTTTTTTGTTTCTTTTCCGTTTTCTTTTTGACTTTTTATCTTTGTGGGTTTTTTTACATTTATAGGTTTCCTTTTAAAGATTTAACTATATTTACATAGAGACCGGGAGGTCTATATTCATTGTGTATTTTGACAATGGTCTCATATTAGGTTATACCTGTTATTAATGTAACCTTGATCCCTATGTATCAATATCATTGTTATGTTTATCATTATTCTTTTTGCTCTGTTTTTTATGTTTTATTTTTGCTTTAAAAAAAAAAAAAAAAAAAAATAAAAAGATTTTAAAAGAAAGGAACTCGGCCTGGTTCTCGTAATCGGGCTGACCCTGGCTGTAGACTCCAGCCGTCAGCCCCGGTCATGGCCCCAACCGAAGCCCTCACTCCAGCTCCAGCTCCCGGCACGGCTCCCGCCCAGGCCCAGTCCCCGGGCACGGCCCGAGCGCCACCCTCCCCACCAGGAAATCGGGCGTCGGGCGACTGTTTCCGGGCGTCGAGCTCCGGGCGCCGGCAGCTGCCACCACTCCTCCCTCACCATGAGCGCTTGAGTGCCCCTCCCTCCCGGAGTGTCCCGCCCTGCCTTGCGAGCGCATTGTGATTTAGCCCGGTTTTTTTCCGAAATGGGTGAGATTTTTGGGACTGTTTTGAAAATTTTAAGGATTAATAACTTCAGAACTGTAGATGGGTTATGCATGCAACCTATAATGTAGTTACCTCATCACCACTAACCACGCCCCATCATATTAGTATAACCGTAGTCTCCTCCCTTGTTCCTCCTAGTAGGTTCCAGTACGCCTGAAGGCTGGATGCAGTCAGTGCTGGGACGTGTGTGCCACGTACTATATTAAACTCACAGTAAAGCTTACAGTGTGTCAGTAATCACACCTTTACATGGTGTCAGAAGTTTTAAAAAACTCGCGTTTCCCGTTTACCGATTTTCATTTATTTTGTCCCCGTTAGTGCCCAGTGTTGGGTTTCCCTTGACATGGCATCCTCATGCCGAAAGCCATCTCCCCTTGTCTTCGACGCTGACATTGCGGAGCGATGGTCGACTTTTGTGATGGACTACACTCACTACGTTAATATGCGCACCGGAATGAGCCAGCCGCGGTCAAAGCATCACTCCTGCTCAACCTGGCCGGTCCCGACGCAATGAAGAGAGCTCAAGCCTTTGTCTACGAACCAGTGGTCCTGGATGACAACGACCAGCCGGTCGAGCCAGCTGAATCGGCCGACGACCCGGTATGTCTTTTGCGCAAATTCGCGGAGATATGTGACCTGCCCTCCAACCGTATACTGGAGCGGGCCAGGTTCTTGTCACGCAAGCAACAGCCGGATGAACCTGTTGAATGCTTCATCGCTGACCTGCGGCACGTTGCCCAGCGGTGCCGATTTGAAACCATGCGCGACCAGCTCATCAGAGACATTCTCGTCACTGGTATGATCGATCAGAAGCTGCGTGCCGACCTGCTGCAACGGCCTGACCTAACCCTGACTCAGGCAATGCATGCGTGCCGCATTGCCGAAGTGGTCACCCCTCCGCATGGGTAGAGGGGGTCTGACAACCGAGCCATAAATTTAACTGGTGTTGCTGGACAACGACGGATGAAGGACAACTTTCGCCCCCCTCCGCGGCCCGTTCGTACACCCCGGGACCCGAGATCTCAAAAGTGTCCTAACTGCAACTACGTGCACTCCTCAGAATCACAGTGCCCAGCCCTTGGGAAGACCTGCAATTTCTGCGGGAGAAGAAACCATTTTGCAGCTGCATGCAGGTCCCGTGGGAAAGTGCCCTCAGCTCCCAGGACAACTCCTAAACAACCTTCTACAAGTTGATAGCGAGATGGATTCTCAGCCCTCTGTTGACGCTGCCCCCGACTCTGAGCTCAGCTATTCCACGGGAGATGTAAGTATTTACACTCTCCTCCACAGCCGATCTCGCCTCCCCGATCCTTCTGTGAACATAACTGTAAACAACAAGTCCTTCTCTGCTAAACTCGACACGGGGGCAAAAGTGAACGTAATGTCAACAAAGCTGTTCCACCAGATAAGGAATAATGAGCTGCTGATTGCAGACCGCTCTGTTTTGCGTGCCTATGGGGGAGAGGAAACTAACACCTGTGGGGAGGGCGACTTTCCACTGCGTGCTGCAGAAATCTTCCCAGGACCTGTCTTTCTTCATTCTGGACAGTGACTGTGTGACGTTGCTGAGCAACCAGGCCTGCCAGGATCTTGGTCTGGTGTCGTTGACCCTACGGTCCACGAGGTGCAAGCTGTGATGGATCCACTATCTGAATACCCAGACCTGTTTGACGACAAGTTGGGGAAGCTGCCGTTGGTGTACAAGATCGTGACTGACCCATCTGTGGTGCCTGTGATCCGTCCACCCCACAGAGTGTCTTTTGCCATGAAGGGCAAGGTGGAATATATGCTGAAGGACATGGTCAACATGGGAGTGCTGGAGGCTGTCAGCGATCCAACCCCTATGGGTCTCCACCATGGTCGCCACGTTGAAGAAAGGAAAACATGACGATACGGGTATGCATCAACCCTAAGGACTTGAACATGGCGATTAAACGGCCCCCACTACCCCATGAGGACTGTCGAAGATGTTGCCGCCCAGGTGGGACAAGCCACTGTGTTCTCCGTCCTCGATGCCAGAAGTTCGTTTTGGCAGATACCACTGGACAAACGCTCCACGGACCTGACCACGTTCAGCACGCCCTTCGGCAGGTTTAAGTTTTTACGGATGCCGTTCGGCATCAACTCTGCCAGCGAGGTATTTCAGCGTTCAATGGAACAATTATTTGCAGGTCTGCCCTGCGCGATTATTGTGGATGACATTCTGGTCTATGGGAGGGATGTGGCCGAACATGACCACAACCTCCGGCGGATTTTGGACCGTGCTCGGCAGATAAATTTGAAGCTCAATCGGTCAAAGTGCAAGTTCGGGTGCCTGAGGTCACATATGTCGGCCACATTTTCACGGCCCAAGGGTTGAAGCCAGACCCGCAAAAGACCAGCGCCATCTCAGAGCTGCCCGCCCCGACAGACGTTGTCGTCTGCAGCGTTTCCCTGGGTATGGTGAATTACCTGGGGAAGTTTATCCCGACCTCAGCGAATTGAGCGCCCCCCTGAGACAGCTCACAAAGAAGGACATTGCCTGGGCATGGTTTCCACACCACCAGCAGGCGTTTGACCTGCTGAAGACGAGGCTGGTCAGCACACCTACACTGAAGTTTTTTTTGATCTGCTGCTTCCGATCGTGGTCACTTGCGACGCCTCTCGATTTGGTCTGGGTGCTGCCTGCCTGCAACTCCACGCTGACGACTCGCTGCTGCCTATCTCCTATGCCTCTAGGACCATGACGGACACAGAGCAGCGCTATGCTCAGATAGAGAAGGAGCTGCTGGCGGTGGTTTTCGCGTGTTCGAAGTTTAAGGACTTCTTATTTGGCACCAGGTTCACCGTTGAGACGGATCACCAGCCACTGGTAACAATACTTAACAAACCAATACACTGCGCTCCTGCCAGGCTACAGCGGATGATGCTGCAACTACAGCGCTTTGACTTTAAAATCATATATAAGAGGGGCACCGAGATGCATGTGGCCGATTGCACTGTCCCGGGCCCCCCAGGCCTCTTGTGACCAAACCCCTTCGAGCAATCGGACTTACAGGTACTGAACGTTAACTTCGTCCCTTCTCACCAGCTGCCAGTGCTTGGTTGAACATACCGCTAACGACCCTGACCTGCAGCAGCTTGCTGCTGTCATCAAGCGCGGGTGGCCCACCAAGCGGAATTCGTTGCCTGCCAGTGTCCACCCCTATTTTTTGGTCCGCGATGAGTTAGTCCTCCGTGACGTATTATTATCAAAGGACACAAATTTGTCATCCCGGCATCGCTGCATGGCTTGTATTTCGATGCCGCCCACATGGGTCATCCCGGGGCAGATGCCACTATCTATCATGCCCAGGAACAGTACTACTGGCGGCCATGGCTAAATACATCCAGGCAAGGGTGGATTCCTGTCCGGACTGTCACTCGCTTGCCCCGCATCAGCAAAGACAACCACTTTTGCAGCAGCCTGCACCTGACATGCCCTGGTCTTCTCTGGCTGCCGACATTTTCGACTGGCGCGGGAGGTATTACCTTGTGCTAGTAGACTCTTACTCGAATTGGTTCGAGGTGGACCTCCTCCCTGCCATCACCTCCGAGATGGTGATCAGCAAGCTTCGCCGCCCACTTTGCCCCGTTTGGTTCCCCTGTCCGGCTGCAGACAGACAACGGTCGCCAGTCTTCACCAGCACCGAGTTTCGAGCGTTTGCCACGAAGTGGAACTTTAATCATTTCACCAGCAGCCCGGAGTAACCCGCAAGCAATGGTCTGGCTGAACGGGCGGTCCGCAGCGCTAAGCACCTGCTTGAACAAACCCGCCTCTCGAACGGGGATTTCTATCAGGGTCTCCTGAACCTTCGGAACATTTCCAGAGACAAGTACCATGGGATCCCCTGCACCAGCGACTCATGTCCCGCGTTGTCCGCCCTCCGATGCCTATTGCCCAGCAAGTCCCTGATGCCCAAAGTCCTGCAGCCTGCTGATGTCCAGAAACGTATTGCCCAGAAGCACGAGATCCAGCGGAACGATCGCATGATAAATCCTGCCGCCCCTCTTTCGCCAACTGATTGCTGGACAGGTCGTCCGTTTGCAGACGCCCACCGGCTATTCCGACTTGCCACCGTCGTCGGGTTTGACAGCGCGGCGCCACGGTCCTACCTCGTGGATTTCGAAGGGACTGTATACCGACGCAGCCGCCAGCAACCTGTTGGCGGTTAACGAGCCCAAACCACCTCCCTGCGATTCCGTATACCCCTCCATCGCGTGTCGAGCCTTCCCTCCACTAATGTACCATCTGATCCCTGCATGCCACGGTCGGTCCTTTTGCCTCGGGTAGCCCCCCCCCCCCCCTGCTCCTCCCGGGTTTGCTCCCCAGGCTCTGCTGTCTCCTGCAAGGTCTTCTCTCTCTCCAACTTCAGCTCGTTCTACCCCTTCGTTCTCACCTGGCTCACCTGTGCCTCTCCGTTCCCCCTTCAAGCTGGGTTCCCCACCCATCTTCTCTCCCCCTCCTGTTTCTGTTCCTGTCCCTCCTCCTATTCTTTCGGGTGGGGAGGGTGAAGGTGCGGTGCGCACTCGCTCGGGTCGTGTTGTAAAACCTCCGGCTCGCTACGGTGAGTTTGCTTAGCTATGCAGGTTCTGTATAATAAACCTGCCACTGTAGTAACTTGTTTGAATCGTAAGGGAAAGGATGTAGATGGGTTATGCATGCAACCTATAATGTAGTTACCTCATCACCACTAACCACGCCCCATCATATTAGTATAACCGTAGTCTCCTCCCTTTGTTCCTCCCACTAGGTTCCAGTACGCCTGAAGGCTGGATGCAGTCAGCGCTGGGACGTGTGTGCCACGTGCTATATTAGTGGGAATGCTGACAGGAAGATGTTTATTGCCAAGACGGGAAAAAGGCAGGAGGGTATGTGAAAATTTGTGGACTAGCGTTTGGACTAGCGTGGGCACACACACACACACAAGACAAATACTTTAATTTTATGGATACTATTCTATTCGGGTTTAAACCTTCTTACTATAGATAGATATATATATACACATATAATTACTGTACTTCGAAAGCTTCGCCCTTCACCATTTATTTTGCATCCTTTCTCTTAAACATGCCACACGGTGCTCCGAACTCCATGTTTTGTTTTGCTTTCTTTGTCGAAATGAACTTTTCCAAGAAGTTTCGTGGATATCTGAAGCAAGAACTCTCATCACTTTGGCCATATTTCCGTCGTTACAAGCCATGATTGTCCCTAAAATAGTTCTTCAACGTACAGCGCTAAAAAAATCTGGATGCTGACATCATGACTTACAAAGTAAATACATACTTTTATTTTCTCTCAGCAGGACTAAACGTTTCGTCGCGGTGTCCTTGCGGAAAAGGTGCATCAACATTGAGTTCCAACAGCTGACGTATTTGTAGATAAATGTTCTCCCAACCGCACAAGCACTTCACGCATTCTCATCACTCACTCACTCACTCACTCACTCAATCAATCAATCAATCAATCAATCAATCAATCAATCAATCAATCATCAATCAATCAATCAATCAATCAACAATCAATCAATCAATCAATCAGCAACCAATCAATCAAGCAATCAATCAATCAATCAATCAATATTCAATCAATCAATCAATCAATCAATTCAATTCAATCAACCTTTATTGTCATCTTGCAAGCAACAATGTACAGTGCAAATTGAAAAGACGTTTTCCCCGTGAATAGCGGCGCATCGCACATGAAATTTAAAACATCTTAACACATACTAACACTAAAAACAATCCAGTCCCTGATGGAACAGTATAAATAGTTAAAAGCAGTAAAATACAAGTTAAAATACAACAAGACCAATCATAAAATGTCCGGGGCAGGCTGATTTGAGTGGCCAGTGCCAGTTATTAAAGTGGCCAGTGCCAGTTATTAAAGTGTTCGTGTCAAGCCGCAGAATCAAGTGACTGTGAGTACAGAGTGACTGTTTAGCAGCCTCACAGCCCTGTGGTAGGAAGTGTTTAGCAGTCTTGTAGTCCGGGCTTTGATATTTCGATATCTATTGCCTGATGGCAGGAGATCAAGTGTATGTGGAGGTGGTGCAGTTTGTCCTTAGCAATTCTCTGAGTTTTTTCAGACAGCGGCTCTGGAACAGTTCTTGTACCGAGGGTAGTGAGACGCAATGATCCTCTCTGCTCCCTCACTACCCTCTGCAGAGCCTTCATGTCCGAGCAGTTTCCAAGGATGGAATGCCACGTATTATGCAGTACGTGAGTACACCGACTCCACCGTACCCCTGTAGAAAGTCCTGAGGATGTTGGTGGGGAGTGAGGCCTGTTTTAGTTTCCTCAGGAAGGGCAGTCGCTGATGGGCCCGTTTGACGGTCCCAGTGGTATTCCTGGACCAGATGAGGCTGTCTGTAATTTGCACACCGAGGAACTTTATGCTCCCCACTCTCTCCACTGTAGTGCCACTGATGTTGATGGAATGACTGAGATACGTATTTTACCAATACCTCTATTGTATAAACATTTAGTAACAGGATACAATGTGTGTAGGAGAGAACTAAATTCAAGTTGTAAGGTGAGGAGAATTGGATGCGCAGCCACACGACGAATGAAAGAAAGGAGGTGAGATGAGGTATAAAAGTTGGGAAGTCATGTTGCAGCTGTAAAAATAACTTTAATTCGACCAGATAATTAGTATTGTGTGCAATTCAGATTGCCACATTATAGGAAGCACGTGAAGGCTTCGGGATAGATGCTAATGAGGTCGCCAGGATGTTGCGCGGATTGAGAATGTTAGGTGTAAGTAATGTAAATGATAACTGATCATTTATTGTATTATTCTTCGTCGCAATACTTACTTGCCGTGTAGATACGATAACGTGCCAGTAAAGCTGCAGAAAGTAAGAATTTGATTGTTCCGATCCCGTTTCAGATGACAATTAATCTCTCTTGACTATTGACTCCTAAAAGGATTGATTGTTTCTCTGGAGCGACGGAAGTCGAGAGATTAGCTGCTCGAAATTAACAGAATTATGAGGGCGTGCATAAAGTAATAGTCATAGTATTTTAATCCAGGGTGGAAACATGAATTCCAAAGCCCGAGGTTTAAGATGACTTGGGGGATGGGGGCATGGAGTTTGAAGGACATTCCCCAAGCAAGACAAAGAGACAGAGAGCATCGCATATAATGCGCTGCCAATGTAGATTGGAGATCATATGCTGTAGCGACATTTAAAGGGCATTTAGACCGACCATTAAACAGTCGGGCATTGGAGGGATACCAACCACTGCAGGACAATGACATTGTTAGGTGAACTTTTGTAACAGATGTACTGTGTTATATTGTATATGTTAAAGTTGTATGTTCTATAAGTGTACCAAAGATGCCCAATTGTTGCAACCATAATTATTCGAGAGCTTACGTATTAAGTCAAATGGATATATCACAGCCTTCTTTAACTCTTCTCTGAATTTCCTCTGGGTCCCTGCATAAATGCACGTGTTAGTGCAACAACTCCAGAGCATATATCCACTTTCCTGTAGAATGAAGCTTGGGTCATTGAAATTGGATCCTGCAAAATAACTACCGCTTGCATATCGCACATAAAATAAATTTACAACATACGTCACCCATAATATTGGGAAACTCCCAGATATGGAAAGTAATAATACGATGGACTGATTCCGGTTCTCCGTCTCTGGGTCACTCCGATTATCTCCTTTGCTTTTGCCGCAGAGTCTTCTGCGAGCTCTATTGGCAGCTAGAATGTTCCTGATCGTCAGAGCGTTGAGAACAATGATCAAAAGAAAAGGGAAACATGGGGTCAGGATACGGTCTAACCATTCATAAGCGGCCCAACCAGTTGAAGTGTAAAATGCTGAGCGCATGCCGCAGAACCAGAGCACATTGTCCATGATGTACAACGGTTCATACATAAAGTAGCATGGAATGATTTTAAGAAAACTGAAGGCACAAACTGTACCTATGACCGCCGCCGCCGTTTTCTCATTGCAGTATTTAAACTTCAGCTTCTGCCAACAAATGGCCACAAAGCGATCAAAGGTGAAAGCGACAGTTAACCAGACCGAGTTGTCTCTGGCTGTATATGTCACGACTGCAGTAATACTACAACCAGTAGTGTGGGTTAGAAAACTCAGCTGGAAATATATATTTTTAAAGGGGGCGCTACACTGGCAGCAGTCTGTCGGCAGCGTGTCCGTTTTTTTCCAACTTTTTTAAATTTTTTAGTATGTTTAAAAGTCTGTTTTTAATGTTTCTTTGTGTGTTATGTGTGGGGGGTGGTGTGGGGGGGGGGGGGTTAAGGGGGAAACCGTTTCGGCCGCCTCTTCCATGGAGAGGCGATTTTTTCAGGTCGCCTCCCCCGCGGCCTAACAGCAAGGATCGGCGCGGACTTTCCCGGAGACGCGCCCGGAGCTTCAGCGGCGGGCACAGCGTGGACACTCGACGCGGAGCGGGTGAGACCTCGCTGGGGGGGAGCGCTCCGTTACGCTGGCCCGCGGCAGCCGGCAGCCTGAAGCCGCGGTCTGCAGAACTCCAGCTGGTGCGGCGTCTACAGCCCGGGATCCCACGTGGAGGACCCGGGGGGAAGAAGAAGCTTCCACCGCCGGCCCGCGGCCGTCTTCTACCGCGGGTGCGGCATGGACTTAACATCACCCCAGGAGGGGAGCTTCGACCGCCGGCCCTGCAGACTGCGGTGCTTCCGGCTGCGGCACGGCAGGTACTTTAAAACTTTGACCGCCGGCCAGCGGCCTTCACCAGCCTGAAGCCGCGGTCTCTGGTTGGGAAGAGCCGATCCTGGACTCACCTTGACTTTGACTTTGTCCCTTACCATCTGGACGCCCGCAGCAACGGCTGTGGAGGGTGGTGGTCCCGACCACGGGGGAAAATGGAGGAGGACTGGCCAAGCTCTGTGCCCTCCACCACAGTGCTGAATGCTGTGGTGGATGTTTGTGTAAACATTTTATTGTGGTTGTGTTCTTTATTATTGTACCGCTGCTGGCAACCCAAATACCACCGACCTTGGTTGTGTGGCAATTAAATTATATCAATCAACCAAACAATATACCACGGATTCGATTCAATATCACCGCCGTAATCACGACCAGTAGATCCGACACCGCCATGGATACCAGATACAGGGTGATACATCTGGAAAGACCACACCTTCCTCTGGACAAGATTACAATCGCTACAAGATTTGCTGCAATGAAGAAAGGGCGGAATGAGTATGGTACCGAAAGTAGAATTCCTTACAAATACAACTGCCTTACCGATGTAGCGTTGAGCGATCGCTGGAAACCTTACCCGGGACAGCAAAAGGGGCAAACACAGGATAGTAAATTGCAAATACGGGACCAGTGACTGGATCATGCATTTTACAACAAGTAGTTGGATCCGTGTCCACGGACCGCCAAATAATCCAATATTTATGCTAAATGTTAATTCCACTGAGACATTTATATTACAACACAATTCGCGTTTCCTACACGAACACGAGTAAACAGACCTAAATCGTCATTGATAGGATTACTATTTTTAGTTATATTGCAGAATTTTACATTTGACTATAATCACAATCTGGACAGTTCCGCTCGAAGGATTTAATTGCAAAATCCCATCTGTTTTTGCCCCTTATCCATATACTGAAACAATATTATAGAGATTGTATTTAGGCGTGAATTTGCAGCATTTTGGATCATCGAGTTATTAACCTGAAGAGCTTTCACCTCTTTGCAGGGGAAAGGTTTGCATTGGGGTTTTCCTGTTTAGTTGTCGTTTTCAATTTCCATTTCACTTTCTATTTCAGGCTTGCGTCCCACCCGCAGCCATCAATGTTCATTCCGACCATAGTGTTGCATATTGAATGGATTATCCTTCGCAGGATCCGCCAGATTCAACAAAATCCTACCGCCTTCACATATTCCCCCCTCCCCATGTACACAATTTCAACGGGGATCGTGCACTTCGCGACATAGAAGCCAAGCAGAGATTGTGTGCTCACTTGGCAGAACACCAGTTCGCAGATACCAGAGCGATTTGCATCCAGCCAGCAACCCACTTTGAATTCCTGTCTCACTCTAGCGTTGATCTGTCGGTCTCTGCTCTTCTGTGTTGTTAAAAACGAACCGGGGAGCAAGCTTGAGAAACACATCTTTTTCGTCTGGGCTCGTTGCAGCCTTCCAGATTCACGATGAATTCGACAACGTAAGGTAAGAGGCTCAGTTGATACCATAAATAGATCGGCCAGCTAGAGGAATCAGGCATTCGGCCCTTCAATCCTGTTTCATTATTCAATAGGGTCGTCCTCTGTCCTGCCCAGACCCCATAACGTTGCACTCCTTTGCTGATTGATTAAAAATAACAATCCCGTTTTTGAATATATTCATAGTTTCCACAACGTCCTGCACATATTCACATATTTTGAAATACATTTTTCTTGGTCACCTCAATCTTAAATAGGCATTCCATCCTCTGATAGCTGCCCATTGCATTCACTACGAATGATAGCATCCTCCCCATGTTTATCCTCGGAAAGTCTTATTAAAACCACGTCCTTGCCATTCTAACGTCTCCAGCCGCGCCTCATTCAAGACGTTTGTCGTAAGACAACCCCACCTTGTCCAGGATTAGCCTCATGAACCTTGTATCAATTGCTTCCGATTATGTTATGCCTTTTCTTAAACAAAGGGCCGAATCGTCCACAATGATCCAGATGCGCCTTGTACAGGTGCAGTAAAATACATAGGTTTATATTCCAAACCCCGGAAATAAAACCAGTAAAACATTCACATTCCTGATATCCTGTTGCACATCTATGTTAATCTGCATTCGTCGTTTCATTTACAAGGACCCGTAGCCTACAGAGCTGCTCCTTTCTGCATTTGTTCCCTTCTAAACGATACGGTTTTTTATCCTTCTTGCCTCAGAAATGAATATATTCGCATTTCCCACATACAGCTCTATTTCAATTTTTGTCTATACCCATAACTTGTCAATGTTATCTGCCTCAGAGGGCGGTGGAGGCAGGTTCTCTGGATGCTTTCAAGAGAGAGCTAGATAAGGCTCTTAAAAATAACGGAGTCAGGGGATATTGGGTGAAGGCAGGAACGGGGTACTGATTGAGGATGATCAGCCATGATCACATTGACTGGCGGTGCTGGCTCGAAGGGCCAAATGGCCTATTGCTGCAACCATTGTCTATTGTCGATGGTCTAATATATATATATTTGTGATCCTCCTAGCTGCTTGCATTCCCACCAATATCTACGTCCGCCTCAGCGTCGGCTACAGTATACTTTCCATCTCCCAAACCATTAATATTTTGTGTAAACAGTTTTAGTTCCAGTATCCCTCCAAACCTGTCCCATCCGTGTACCTTCCTAACTGTTTCTTAAATATTGGGATAGTCCCTGCCTCAACTACCTCCTCTGGCAGCTTGTTCCGTACACCCACTCCACTTTGTGTGGAAAATGTTACGCTTCAGATTTCTATTAAATCGCTTCTCCTTCAGTCCTACGTCCTCTGGTCCTCGATTCATCTACTCTGTGTAAGGGACTCTGTACATCTAACCGAACCATTTATTTCATGATTTTATACATCTCAATAAGATAACACCTCATCCTCCTGCGCTCCAAGAAATAGAGACCCAGCACCACTCAATCTCTCCCCTGTAGCTCAGACCCTCTAGTCGCGGCAATATCCTTGTAAATGTTCTCTGTAACCTCCTTGTGTCTCGTCTTCTGTCATAGAGTCACATAGTCATAGAGTCATACATAGTGGAAACAGGCACTTCGGTTCAACTCGCCCACACCGGCCAACAAAGTCCCAGCCACACTACTCGAACTTGCCTACGCTTGATTCATATCCCTCCAAACTGTCCTATCTATGTACCTGTCTAACTGTTTCTTAAACTATGGGATGGTCCCAGCCTCAACCACCTCCTCTGGCAGCTTGTTCCATACACCCAACACCTTTTGTGTGAAAAGGTTACCCCTCGGATTCCTATTAAATCTGTTCCCCTTCACCTTGAACCTATGTCCTCTGGTCCTCCATTCCCCTACTCTGGACTCAACCCTGATCTATTCCGCTATGATTTTGATCTCTCTTTGATCTCCCCTCGTCCTCCTGCGCTCCATAAAATAGAGCAGATTAGTTGGAAAGTTGAGCAGAGGAATAGGAAGATGGATTAAACAAATGCGCAATCAAATCTTGAAAAGACATATACAGTAAATAATTTGGGAGGGTTTTAAAAACCGACTGTTGAATAAAATATGAAACGCAAAAAGATATCCAATTTCAAAAATCACACTAATACAAATATGAGAATTAAAGATAAAAAATAAGTTGTTGCGGAACGGATAGGCTGACATACCTCTCCGGGTTTCGTAAATGTAGCGACGTAGGAGATTGTTTCTGCATCGGGCGGACAAATCTTACAATTTAATCGCAAATTGAGTCTCCTACACCAGAGAAGTAGTGGAGGGTAGGGCAAACTAACAGAAGGCTGTGAAGTGGTTATCAAAACAGAAGATATTAAAAGGAACCGGGATTACATTTGGGGGGGGGGGGGGGGCCGAGCGGATTAACCGCTTGAAAATGTCCATGCAAATTGTTGTGATTGCCCTCTTTCCACACCCTAATGGAAGTTGGAACAAAAATATCACGGAGGTCTACTTGTAATATTATTTACCAATCCCATCACCGCATTACCTCCGTCCGTCTGAGGACCCACCGCAAATTATATCCTAGCAATTCCTTCATCGGGATCCAGGAAAACAAAAAAACAGAACACCCGGTCTTTCCGCTGATTATCGGGATTTCATGGGCTCTGGAGGCGCAACTTGTCACTTTTATCACGGCGACAAAATTTATGGATTTATGAATAGGCCACCATACCATGTGCACTGGTAAATAATTAATGAGGGACTAACTGGTGAAATGTGAGTCACTGTTTGTGAAACGATGGTTGTTGGTCTCAATCTGAAAACAGACACAAAAGAGAGCCCCAAATGGAGTAAGATAGCGACGACTTGATGGTAGGAGGTACATAACATTGCTGGAGAAACTCAGCGGGTGCAGCAGCATCTGTGGAGCGAAGGAAATAGGCAACGTTTCGGGCCGAAACCCTTCTTCAGATCCTTAAAGCCCTTGTTTTAGTTTACTTCCATATATTACTTATTAATTATATTGGATATTGGACTATAGCAGTTAATTGCTCCCTGAATTTTCTTTGAGTTAATGCATAAATAAAGGTATTTGTACAGGAACTCAACAGCTGTAGCATATTAGAGCTTTCTAAGAAAATGAATCTGCGGTCGTTGAAACCTGTGATTGGAATATTTTCCCCAAATCATTCATAAAATCATTCATACTAGATATCGACTGATGCATTTCGAAAGGCCGCAATTTCCCCTGGACAAGATCACAATCGCCAACAAATTAACAGCAAATTGAAAGGAAGAGAGCAATGTCATATCACACCCACCATGGAAATGTAATTTTTTTTGCAGAATGTCATACAATTCCAGGGCAGACACATTATGCTAATGAGAACAAAATTGTGCACAAGAGAGCACATTGCCGTGTTCAAAGGGAACTGCAGATGCTGGAAAATCGAAGGTACACTAAAAATCTGGTGAAACTCAGCGGGTGCAGCAGCATCTATGGAGCGAAGGAAATAGGTTCTATGGAGCGAGGGAACATTGCCGGTTCACTACAGTTTGAATAAATCTGTTGCTGAGAACTCCTCTAAATGTCTGATGCGAATCCGAGACGGAATAGAGCTGTCGGGGAAATGAAGAGAAAAAGGAAACCAAAGCGAATCAATATCGCTGAAATTATATTCAAAAACATGAATATAATTATGAAAACGCATGGAGTCAACCTGCGGGTCGAACACCCAGAATAAATGCAGATTTTACATATTTGGGATAAACGCTGTTGTTTTAAAATGAAAATGCATGAATTATAATTAGCATTACAAATGGCCGAAATAAAATTGATGAAACCTGTATAATAATTCCGCTTGAAGCGGTAAGTACCATAAAATATGCAGGCTAGCTCATCTGCTTAAGCTCTAAATGGGAACCGTGTTGCTCTCCAACAAGAACATTACCGAGAGGGGAAGAAAACGTAAAACTCCATAATTATATTTCTGATTCCGACTAAATGGTAAACGAACGTACAGGTTGAAATACTAATACCGTAACATAGGCATTTCGAAGAGCACTATTTCCCACTAATATTAGTGGAAATTATTTTTTTTATATTTGTTTAAGAAGGAACTGCAGATGCTGGAAAATCGAAGGTACACACAAATGCTGGAGAAACTCAGCGGGTGCAGTAGCATCTATGGTGCGAAGGAGATAGGCAACGTAGGTTGTGAAACTATCTCCCATTTGTATATGTTCAAAAGGGAACTGCAGATGCTGGAATATCGAAGGTACACAAAATTGCTGGGGAAACTCAGCGGGTGCAGCAGCATCTATGGAGCGAAGGGAATAGGCGACGTTTCGGGCCGAAACCCTTCTTCAGACTGATGGGGGGTGGGAGAAAGAAGGAATAGGGGAGGAGGGGGAGGAGCCCGAGGGCGGGCGAATGGGAGGGTGGGAAGAGACAGCTAGAGGGTTAAGGAAGGGGAGGAGACAGCAAGGGCTAGCAAAATTGGGAGAATTCAATGTTAATGCCATACATTTGTATATGTTCGGGTTAAGGCGGACACTGCCACCTAGTGGTAGGATTGATAGATGCTGAGAGAGAATGCAAGCACTTACTGCGAGGGTTCATTACACGTACTGGATTGAATGAGATCGTTCGTTTCATGTGGTGGATGACCAGATATTTGCGGCAATACGAATTTGCACAAATAAAATATCCGAGCTCTTTGTAACGAGCAGGCAGAGACATCGGATCCTGAGGAGTGACAAGCATCAGCTGCAAATTTTTGAATCGATGTAAATTATTAAGCATGTCAGGTACTTACCGCAATTTTTATCTTTCCTATTCCAAACAGCTTTCCCGTCCAATGACAAAACTTGGAGGATTTTCTTAATTATTAATTTATGCGCTTACTACTTCGAATATTTAGTTTGAAGATTCAATCAGTACAAAATATGTCAACGGGTTTGCTTTGCGAATTGGAATATTTTGAAAGAATTGATACAATTTCATTAACGTAACCTCTTTAATTGATTCTTTCCCCTTCTATTTGGTGTATTGATCTTGAGATTATACTCTTATCTTTCATTCCCTTTCGGTGGCCTGATCGGGTTCTGGGGCTCCATGTGCGCACAGATTAACCATTCACTATATTATTTAGTCTGCAGCACATCATTATTTGTTTCATACTAAATGTACTGATGTCGAGCAAAAGGAAAGTCGTTTCATTTAATCGAATAGTCGTTTTAGTCGTTTTACATAAAACACGGTTAAAGGAATGGCTTTCATTTGTGTTCCATCTACGCAATTCTGTTCCTTCTTCGTGTCCGTGACGTTTGTCATTTCACGCATACTTAAGAACTATAGTGAGTGTGAGAGGTCCAGACTTCTACAGGAGGATTTCCTGAGTATTACATCCCCACGGATATGTTTTCAATTAAATGACTCTGGGATCGGAGGATCTACGATATGTGAGCATCGAACTCTCACTTTGTACTGAGCTAATAAACCGCCACAAAGTCGACATATCACCCTCGAAATGCCGCACGCTTTCGCGGACACGCGTTAAACAGAGTCTCCGCCATTGAAATGCACATACTGTGCATTCACCAGGCTGTAAGGAAAATATACCAAGATCGAACGGATACGTTTTTTCTATACGGCACCTGGAATAGCGATAACCACAAGGGCAGTGTAGTAAATAGCGTAGATGGGTCCTGTCGGAGGGGCGTGCATTTTCCTTATGAAGAAATTATCTGCGTTCGCAGGCCGCACACGCTAAGTTCGTGCGTGAGGTTTCAAATCTCAAGCTTTCGAATGGCAAATTGCTGGAGACACCATTAAATAGAGTTCTAATTACCGTCGTTCTGAATTATTACGTAACACTTTCCATTACTTAACGTTAGTTCAGATCACTGAACAAACAAGTTGCCATCTTGTCAGTAAACATCCCAAAACAGATTTTTTTAATTTATGTTTCTTTCTCGAGATATTTTTGAGCTTTAAAAATAAAATGATATTCGTCGTGCCATAGACTTGTTCCTCACGAAAACGGGTCCGAGACCATCACGTCCAGAGAGACAATTAAGACCATCTATCCAATTTCATTTGCCCTAATTTGGTCTGTAACGTTTTCTGCTCGACTCTCAGGTGAGAGGGGAGGGACTGGGGGTGTGGATTGGTTGGGGCCTTACGCCTAAGTCACCAATGACCCCTACCTGTAATCCGCCCCCCATGTGGGCTGCTAATTTGGAGTCCGCCGATCCTGGTCTCTCCACCGCCCATCAGCAGGTCGGAGCCGTCGACTGACCTGAGTGCCTGGCTCAGCACCAGAACCGGAGCCTCCACGTTGTCGTCTCCAATACCACGTTGTCTGTTTTTCTTTGGTTCAGCTGCTGTCCACTTCCAACAGGTCACCTCTATCGAGGCACCGCTAGGTCCTACTGCCACTCCCTCCTTTAAACATCACTACGCCATTCATCTCCAAATCGCACGCCGCTCCTCACCCCCCCCCCCCCCTTCCCTCCCCACCTCCTCTCTGAATCCCCATGATCATCCATACAACCTCGCCCTACCTTCTTTCATCCTCCCCCCCCACCCCCCCTCCCCCCCCCCCGCTCTGATCCCAGCCTGTCGTGTTTTCACTACCTCCAGAGACCTCCCTCTTTCCGGTGCAGAACAGTTAGTCCTCAACACGGGCCTTTGACTTTGCACTCATACGCCACCCATTAATACATCCCGGGTGCGCCATGATGCAGAGCTTTTTCTGTGGGACAGTCCGCACCGCCAGTGATGCCAATCGCCCGGCGCGAGGTAGCTGACATCCCCCCGATGCAGGAGCTGAACGGCTCGACGCGGAGGGCCCGAACGCCTCCGGCTACGGGAGTCAAGACCGTCCCGTCAACGATGGGCTCGAGGCCTCTGACGGAGGAACAACAAAAAGGGAAGGACTTGAACTTTATTTCGCCTTCCATCACAGTGAGGAGTGTGCAGGAGTCACTATAGTGGGTGTTCATGTTAAAATATGTTTTTGAGTCTGTTGCTATTTTAAAATTGTAGACTGACCTGGCCAGTGAAATTTCACTACACCAAATGGTGTATGTGACAATAAATGAACCTTGTGAACCTTTTGAACATTATGAACATTAAAGCTGCATCTGCCATACACCTGCTCACACCCGCAACCTCCCCCTTTCTCCCCTTGGAATCTTTCTTCCTCCTTGGAGTGAACTGATCCTGCACCTTCTGTATTATTCCCAGAAATACCCGCCATTTCTGTTCCACTGTCATCCCTGGGTTTGGTAGCTTAGTTTGCCACTACGTCCTTTAACCCAATTATAGCCCTTGCATTAATTAATTACAACTGGGAAAAATCTATGCCTTTTCCGTGAACATGTAAAGGGAACCCTTTGATAACGTGACCACTGTAAGAGGCAGCGAGAGATACACTTAAATCTCCAAGCTCAACATTCGAAGATCACCTGACACCCAACGACTGGCTTGCATGAAATAACAGGCGTGAGGTTAACTCAAATATGGTCACGAGTGAGGAAAAGGATCTTGGATATGCATGACGGAATCGCACTGAATTCCGAGTCTCAGGCATGAACAGTAACAAATCATCCGTAGAACATGAAATTGGTTAATTTTCCATTTCCCCACTGTAAAGGAGTCAAGTCTGACACACTGCGACCTTTACTGAGTCTTTTATTAAAGCAGATGTCACACACGTCACAGCACTGACTGCATCTAGTCTTCAGGCGTACTGGAACCAAAAGGGCGGAACAAGGGGATGATATCACAGTTATACTGATATGGCTGGGCGTGGTTAGTGGTGTTGAGGTAGCTACATTATAGGTCGCATGCATAAACCATCTACATCCTTTCCCTTAGAAATTTAAAATTGAAGTCATAACAGTGGCAGGGTGGTTATACAACACCTGCAAATCTAAACGAAATCGCCGTAACGGACAGGAGGTTTGACAATCCGACCCGAGCGAGTGCGCATGGCACCCTCAACCTCCCCACCCGAAAGAGGAGGAGGAGGAGCAGGAACAGCCGGGAAGGAGAAAGCCGGCGGAGAAACAGCCGGGAATGCGGAAGGAGAATCGACAGGCACAGGCGAGCCAGGGGAAGGAGACGGGGTAGAAGGAGTAGATGTCGGGGGAGAAAGAGGGGAGCGGGCAGGGGAGGAGAACCTCGGAAGAGCAGACGGAGGAGACCGCGGCAAACGGACTGAGCGGGGCATGCAGCGAGCCGAGGGGTAATTAGTAGTGGGAGGCTCGAAACGCAACTGAGGAGCATATGGGGCCGCAGGAGGAGGCTTAGGCTCGTTGACAGCCAACAAGTGCTGGCGACTACGGCGGTAGATTAGTTCCTTCAAAGTCCACCAAGTAGGATCTCGGTGAATAGTCCACCCTAACCACGGTCGCGAGTCGGGAGAATCCGGTGGCTGGCTGCATGCGGACGACCTGGCCAAGCAATAGTGGTGAGAGATGGCGGCAGGACTTGTCGTGAGAGCGGCGCTGTACTTCGTGCCTTTGAGCAATCCGTTGCTGGACGGCAGCAGGCTGGAGGACCTTGGGCACTAAGGATTGCTGGGCGATCGGCATCGGTGGGCGAAGAACGCGGGACATCAAACGTTGGACAGGGGATCGCATCGTAGTGTCCCTGGAAATGTTGCGAATGTTTAACAGACCCTGGTAGAAGTCACCATTGGAGAGACGAGACTGCTCGAGCAAGTTCTTGGCACTGCGGACAGCACGTTCAGCCAGGCCATTGCTCTGCGGGTATTCAGGGCTGCTGGTGTAGTGCGTGAAGTTCCACTTCACAGCGAAAGCTTTAGATTCTGCACTGGTGAATTGACTGGCCGTTGTCGGTCTGCAAGCGGACCGGGGACCCAAAAGTGGCGAAGTGTCGGCGCAGCTTACTGATGACCATTTCAGCGGTGATATCAGGGAGAAGGTCTACACTGTACCAGTTCGAGTAGGAATGGACCAACACTAGGTATTGCTTGCCACGCCATTCAAATATGTCCGCAGCCAGCGATGACCAGGGCATGGCAGGGGCAGGCTGCTGCAGAAGCGGCTGGCGCTGCTGATGTGGGGCAAGAGTGTTGCAATCAGGACAGGAGGCTACTCGGGCCTTAATGTACTTTGCCATGCCGGGCCAATAGTATTGTTCTTGGGCATGTGAGACAGTGGCATCGGCTCCGGGATGCCCCATGTGGGTGGCGGTGTAGTACGAGTCGTACAGGGAGGCAGGGACGACCACCGTGTGACCCTTGATGATTATCCCGTCCCGGAGCACCAGTTCATCGCGAACCAGAAAGAAAGGGTGGACACCAGCAGGCAACGAAGTCCGTTTGCTTGGCCACCCGCGCTGGATGACAGCTGCGAGCTGTTGCAGGTCGGGGTCGTTGGCAGTGTGCTCAACCAGGCACTGCAGCTGCTTAGAGGGAACACAGTTGACATTGAGTACCTGCAGATCCTCCTGTTCGTAGGGATGTCAGCCACATGCATCTCAGTGCCCCTCTTGTAAACGATCTGAAAGTCGAACCGCATGCAGCTGTAGCATCATCGCTGGAGTCTGGCTGGAGCGATGTGGATAGGTTTGTTGAGGATCGTCACCAAGGGTTGATGATCCGTCTCGACAGTGGATCTGGTACCGAAAAGGCAAGTCCTTGAACTTGGAGCAGGCGAACACAACCGCCAGAAGCTCCTTCTCTATTTGTGCATAGCGCTGCTCAGTGTCCGTCATGGTTCGCGAGACATAGGAAATGGGCTGCAGCGAGCCATCATCATAGAGCTGCAGGCAGGCAGCACCTAGTCCAAAACGGGAAGCGTCGCACGTAACCACAATGGGACGCTGCAGATCGAAGAACGTGAGAGTCGGCGTGCTGATCAGCTTCGTTTGAGGAAATCGAAATCCTGCTGGTGTTGGGGCAACCAGGACCAGGCAATGTCTTTTTTCGTCATGTTGCCTCAGGGGTGCGCTCAACTCGCTGAGGTCGGGGATAAACTTCCCCAAATAGTTGACCATGCCCAGAAAGCGCTGCAGGCTGGTAACATCTGTCGGGGCAGGCAGCTCGGTGATAGCGTTTGTCTTTTGCGGATCAGGTTTCAGCCCGTGGGCCGTGAAAATGTGGCCAACATATGGTACCTCAGCTACATGGAACCTGCATTTTGACTGATTAAGCTTTAAGTTGATCTGGCGAGCGCGGTCTAGAATCCGTCGGAGGTGGCGATCATGCTCAGCAGCATCTCTCCCATAAACAAGAATGTCATCCACAATAATGGCACACGGCAGACCAGCTAACAGTTGATCCATTGAGCGCTGAAGCACTTCGCTAGCGGAGTTGATGCCGGACGGCATCCGCAAAAATTTGAAGCTTCCGAAGGGTGTGCCAAAAGTGGTTAAGTCCGAGGAGCGTTTGTCTAGAGGTATTTGCCAGAACGAGCTCCTGGCATCGAGGACGGAAAACACCGTGGCCTGACCGACCTGGGCAGCAACATACTTCTACATTCCTCATAGGGTAGTGGGGACGTTTTATTGCCAGATTCAAATCCTTGGGGTAGATGCACACCCGTATTTCGTTCTTACCCTTCTTCATGGTGGCGACCATGTTGGAGACCCACTCGGTGGGATCGCTGACGGCTTCCAGCCACTCCCATTTCAACCATGTTTTTCAGCATGGCTTCGACCTTGCCCTTCATGGCAAACGACACCCTGTGTGGGGCTCGGATCACACGGCACTACCGAGGGGTCATTTGCGATCTTGTATACAAGTGGCAGCTTCCCCAACTTATCTTCGAAGAGGTACAGGGTACTCGGAGAGTGGATTCAGCATCACCCGCACTTCTTGGACCGTACGGTCGAAAGACACCAGACCGAGATTATGGCAGGCTTGATTACGCAATAGAGTTACACAGTCACAGTCCAGAATAAAAAAACGACAGGTCACGGGATGATTTCTGCAGCACACAATGGAAGGTGGCCCTCCCCACATGTGTTAACTCCTCTCCCCCATAAGTACGCAATATAGAGCGATCAGCAGTCAACAGTTCATTATTTCTTATCTGTTTGAATAGGGATGTTGACATAACATTCACCTTCGCCCCCGTGTCGAGCTTCGCGGTGAAGGACTTGTTGTTGACAGTAATGAGCACAGTAGGATCGGGGAGGCGAGATCGGCTATGAAGGAGAGTATAAACACTAGTATCTCCCATGGAAATGCTGGGCTCAGAGTCGGGGGCAGTGTCGACAGAAGACTGAGAATCGAGTTTATTATCAACTTGCTGAAGGTTGTTTATGAATTGTCTAGGAGCTGGGGGAACGTTCCCACGGGAGCGACAGGCAGCTGCAAAGTGGTTCATCTTCCTACAGAAATTACAAGCTTTGCCAAATGCTGGGCACTGCGACTGCATGGAGTGGACATAATTGTAGTTGGGGCACTTCTTGGCAAGCGGGACCCGAGGTGCATGAATGGGCCGCGTCGTAGGGCGAACGTTGTCTTGCTTGCCACGGGGCATAGCAACGCCGGTCAGATTAATAGTCCGGTTGTCAGATCCCCTCTGCCCATGTGGCGGGGCAACTACTTCAGCAATACGGCATGCATGCATTGCCTGAGTCAGGGTGAGGTCTGGTCTTTGCAGTAGATCAGCACGTAGCTGACAAGGATATCTCTGGTGAGCTGGTCACGCATGGTCTCGAAACGGCACCGCTGAGCAAGGTAGCGCAGGTCAGCGTTAAAACATTCAACAGGCTCATCAGGCTGCTGTTTCCGTGTAAAAAATCTACGCCCGCTCCAATATGCGGTTGGAGGGCAAGTCACAAATCTCCGCAAACTTGCGTAAGAGACATACCGGGTCATTGGCTGATTCCGCCAGCTCGACGACCTGGTCGTTGTCATCCAGGACCGCTGGATTGTAGATGAAAGCCTGAGCTCAGTTTCATAGCGTCGGGACCCGCAAGGTTCAGCAGGAGGGAAGCTATGACCGCATCTGTGTCATTTCGGTGCACGATGTTGACGAAGTGGTTGTAGTCCATCACGAAAGTAGCCCAGCGTTCCGCAATGTCAGCGTCAAAGACAAGGGGAGAGGGCTTTCGGCATGAGGATGCCATAATGAATGGGGAATTAAACACTAGTTCCACTGGGGACAAATAAAACCCGATAAACAGGAGGCGCGCGTTTAACTTGCTCACACCATGTAAAGGAGTCAAGTCTGACACACTGTGACCTTTACTGAGTCTTTTAATTAAAGCACATGTCACACATGTCCCAGCACTGACTGCATCTAGTCTTCAGGCGTACTGGAACCAAAAGGGCGGAACAAGGGGAGGATATCACAGTTATACTGATATGGCTCGGTGTGGTTAGTGGTGTTGAGGTAGCTACATTATAGGTTGCATGCATCAACCATCTACACCCTCAAAATGCAATTTTAAAAAATCAATATTTTGGTATAAGTACGTTGAAAGAAGTGGTTTTGGATGTCTTTAAGATAAATAAATTATGGATTCATAAACGAAAATTAAAAAATATATATCTTAAATTAGATAACGATGGAATCACTTTACAAATGAGACAGTCATCTAGAAAAACAGTAGTACACCTTTCGGATCCGGGCCTTTCATTAGAACTGTCGACATGTTCAATGGAACTTACGTTTTAGTAGCACAAAAGGCGGGGTCGAGCGGCGCATAAAACAAAGGGAATATCTCTGGGCATATGATTCCACTTTGTCTAACTGTGGATAGACGTGCAATACAACATAGGGCGAGTTCATGCTTGTTAATTTTGGTCCTCAAAAGTGCCATACGTTTCCAAATAGCAGGACAGAATACAAGAATAAAACAATGTAGGCGGAATCAAAATGATGACGGCAAAATTGCCAGTTCGGCCACATGCACAAAAAGAAAGCGAATTGCTTCAAGTTGATAAAACAAAGTTACATTCAGTTCAAAGGCCACAGGGAGGAAACCACGATGAATTGCATTGATGAAATCTTGAGCAAAACACGAAGTGCTGAAGTTACACAGCGAGTCGGACAGCATTAGAAGACGAAATGGATAGGTGACATTACTAATCTAATAAAGCTGAAACGTCGCGCATTCATTCCTTCTTCAGATGCTGCCTGACTCGCGGACTTACTCCGGCATTTTGTGTTAAGCCAGAAGGGGAGTGAGATGGCGAATTCTCGTGACAAGCAAACGTCTCAGGGTCAATCTTACGGACCGAACGTAGATTTTTCGCGTAGTGATCACAACATATACATTTGGCTTCTCTATTGTGGAGGAGAGCGCATTTTGCACACCAAGAACTGTACGCCAGATTGGAAGAAGTGCAAGTGTTTCACTGGTTCTCCTGGAAGTACTATTTTTGTTCATGTCTTATGGAAACGAAAAAGAGAGTGTGATAAATTGTGTTGGCCTATCTCCTGAGATAGAGCTTGCGAGATGAAGAATATTTTCCCAATCAAACATGAATATCACGAGGTAGTGAGACATGTTTTATTTGGACCAATACTACAAATTTTCAGTCTAGAAATGGGAACCGTGACGTACAGCTGCAACATGTACGGTAGGATGGAACATCCCATCTGTGTTACAATAAATGCTCTGTGTCAGTGATACAGGAAAGACATTTTTGCAAAACACCCGACGATTCTAGAGTTTAAATGCTCTGTCCATCATTAATTAAACATTTATTAATGATTTCAATGTGAGAGATAATTCTTACTATGCACATTAAAACATTCCCGAAGTTAAGAAAAGAAAATCAAATATATAAAGCAGAGTGACGCCAATCTGACGAGACGTGCTTATTGCTCGAACGTATGTTTTCATTTACTGTTTAAGAAGGAACTGCTAATGCTGGAAAATCGAAGGTAGACAAAAATGCTGGAGAAACTCAGTGGGTGCAGCAGCATCTGTGGAGCTAAGGAATGGCAACGTTTCGGGCCGAAGCCCTTCTTCAAACCCGTAAAGCCCTTGTTCTAGGTTACTTCCATATATTACTTATTAATTTTATTGGATATTGGACTATAGCAGTTAATTGCTCCCTGAATTTTCTTTGAGTTACAGCATAAATAAAGGTATTTGTACAGGAACTCAACAGCTGTAGCATATTTGCGCTTTCTAAGAAAATGAATCTGGGGTCGTTGAAACCTGTGATTGTAATATTTTTCCCAACTCGTTCATAAAAGAACTGAGCAACGTAATACCATCCACAGGAGGATGAAACTCCCGGAGACAGCAAACAGTAAAACAATGGCCTTTCTCCGGCTCTCCATCTCTGGGTCTCTGCGATTCTCAGCATCACTCTGTTCACGGAGTCTCTTGCGGGCTCTGCTGGCGGCTATAATGTGTCTGACTGTCATAAAGTTGAGCAAGAGAATCAGAAGTATCGCGAGGCAAGGGGTGAAAAGACTATCAGACCAATCGAAAACCGACCAGCCCACGGATGTGTACCGGACAGATTTCATTCTGCAATACCAGGGGATATTATTACTTATGTAGATTGGTTCGTGTAAGAAATACCAAGGTATGCTTTTGAAACATGCTAACGAACACACCATACATACAATACAAGTCGCCGTCTTTTCGCTACAATATTTTACTTTCAGTTTCTGGCAACAAATTGCAACAAATCGATCAAAGGTGAAAGCGACTGTAAGCCAAACCGAACCGTCTCTGGTTGCAAAGATTAAAGTAATGCTGACACTACAAACAGGAGTAATGGACATAAAACTGCCCGGGAAATAAATACCAGGAATCCGATTTAATAAAACAGCAGTGGCGATGACCAGAAGATCCGCCACAGCCATGGATACTAGATATCGACTGATGCATCGCGAAAGGCCGCAATTTCCCCTGGACAAGATCACAATCGCCAACAAATTAACTGCAAATTGAAAGGAAGAGAGCAATGTCATATCACACCCACCATGGAAATGTAATATTTTTTTGCAGAATGTCATACAATTCCACGGCTGACACATTATGCTAATGAAAACAAAATTGTGCACAAGAGAGTACATTGCCGTGTTCAAAAGGAACTGCAGATGCTGGAAAATCGAAGGTACACAAAAAAGCTGGTGAAACTCAGCGGGTGCAGCAGCATCTATGGAGCGAAGGAAATAGGTTCTATGGAGCGAAGGAAACATGCACTACAGTTTGAATAAATCTGTTGCTGAGAACTCCTCTAAATGTCTGATGTGAATCCGAGACGGAATAGAGCCGTCGGGGAAATGAAGAGAAAAAGGAAACCAAAGCGAATCAAAATCGCTGAAATTATATTCAAAAACATGAATATAATTATGAAAACGCATGGAGTCAACCTGCGGGTCGAAAACCCAGAATAAATGCAGGATTTAACATATTTGGTATAAACGCTGTTGTTTTAAAATGAAAATGCATGAATTATAATACGCATTACAAATGGCCGAAATAAAATTGATGAAACCTGTACAATAATTCCGCTTGAAGCGATAAGTACCATAAAATATGCAGGCTAGCTCATCTGCTTAAGCTCTAAATGGGAACCGTGTTGCTCTCCAACAAGAACATTACCGAGAGGGGAAGAACACGGAAAACTCCATAATTATATTTCTGATACCGACTAAATGGCAAACGAACGTACAGGTTGAAATGCTAATACCGTCACATAGGCATTTCGAAGAGCACTATTTCCCACTAATATTAGTGGAAATATTACATTTTTATATTTGTTTAAGAAGGAACTGCAGATGCTGGAAAATCGAAGGTACACAAAAATGCTGGAGAAACTCAGCGGGTGCAGTAGCATCTATGGTGCGAAGGAGATATGCAACGTACGTTGTGAAACTATTTTCCATTTGTATATGTTCGGGTTAAGGCGAACAATGCCACCTAGTAGTAGGATTGATGGATGCTGAGAGAGAATGCAAGCACTTACTGGGAGGGTTCATTACACGTACTGGATTGAATGAGAGCGTTCGATTTCATGTGGTGGATGACCAGATATTTGCGGCAAGACGAATTTGCACAAATAAACTATCTGAGCTCTTTGTAACGAGCAGGCAGAGACATCGGATCCTGAGGAGTGACAAGCATCAGCTGCAAATTTTTGAATCGATGTAAATAATTAAGCAAGTCAGGCACTTATCGCAATTTTTATCTTTCCTATTCCAAACAGCTTTCCCGTCCAATGACAAAACTTGGAGGATTTTCTTAATTATTAATTTATGCGCTTACTACTTCGAATATTTAGTTTGAAGATTCAATCAGTACAAAATATGTCAACGGGTTTGCTTTGCGAATTTCAATATTTTGAAAGAATTAATACAATTTCATTAACGTAACCTCTTTAATTGCTTCTTTCCCCTTCTATTTGGTGTATTGATCTTGAGATTATACTTTTATCTTTCATTCACTTTCGGTGGCCTGATGGGGTTCTGGGGCTCCATGTGTGCGCAGATTAACCATTCACTATATTATTTAGTCTGCAGCACATCATTATTTGTTTCATACTAAATGTACTGATATCGAATAAAAGGAGAGGAGAACGTCGTTTCGCTTAATCGAATAGTCGTTTTTGTCGATTTACATAAAACACGGTTAAAGGAATGGTTTTCATTTGTGTTCCATCTACGCAATTATAACCATATAACCATATAACCATATAACAATTACAGCACGGAAACAGGCCATTTCGACCCCTCTAGTCCGTGCCGAACACATAATCTCCCCTAGTCCCATATACCTGCGCTCAGACCATAACCCTCCATTCCTTTCCCATCCATATAACTATCCAATTTATTTTTAAATGATAAAAACGAACCTGCCTCCACCACCTTCACTGGAAGCTCATTCCACACAGCTACCACTCTCTGAGTAAAGAAAGAGAGTTCCTTCTTCGTGTCCGTGATGTTTGTCATTTCACGCATACTTAAGAACTATAGTGAGTGTGAGAGGTCCAGACTTCTACAGGAGGATTTCATGAGTATTACATCCCCACGGTTATGTTTTAAATTAAATGACTCTGGGACCGGTGGATCTACGATATGTGACATCGAACTCTCACTTTGTACTGAGCTAATAAACCTCCACAAAGTCGACATATCGCCCTCGAAATGCCGCACGCTTTCGCGGACACGCGTTAAACAGAGTCTCCGCCACTGAAATGCACATACTGTGCTTTACCAGGCAGTAAGGAAAATATTCCAAGATCGAACGGATACGTTTTTTCTATACGTCACCTGGAATAGCGATAACCGCAAGGGCAGTGTAGTAAATAGCGTAGATGGGTCCTGTCGGAGGGGCGTGCATTTTCCTTATGAAGAAATTACTGCGTTCGCAGGGCGCACACGCTAAGTTCGTGCGTGAGGTTTCAAATCTCAAGCTTTCGAATGGAAAATTGCTGGAGACACCATTAAATAGAGTTCTAATTACCATCGTTCTGAATTATTACGTAACAGTTTCCATTACTTAACGTTAGTTCAGATCACTGAACAAACAAGTTGCCATCTTGTCAATAAACATCCCAAAACAGATTTTTTTTATTTGTGTTTCTTTCTCGAGATATTTTCGAGCTTTAAAAATAAAATGATATTCGTCGTGCCATAGACTTGTTCCTCGCGAAAACGGGTCCGAGACTATCACGTCCAGACAGACAATTAAGCCCATCTATCCAATTTCATTTGCCCGAATTTGTCTGTAACGTTTTATGCCCGACTCTCAGTTGAGGGGGGAGGGACTGGGGGTGGGAATAGGTTGGGGCCTTACACCAAAGTCACCAACGACCCCTACCTGTAATCCGCTCCCCGTGTGGGCTGCTAATTTGTAGTCCGCCGATCCCGGTCTCTCCACCGCCCATCAGCAGATCGGAGCCGTCGACTGA